>NW_028135239.1:0-143638 GCF_964662115.1 Mustela nivalis | reverse complement strand
CCACATCCTTTCCAACACATGTTGTTTCCTGTCTTGCTAATTTTTGCCATTCTAACTGGTGTAAGGTGATATCTCAATGTGGTTTTCATTTGAATCTCCCTGATGGCTAGTGATGATGAACATTTTTTCATGTGTCTGATAACCATTTGTATGTCTTCATTGGAGAAGTGTCTGTTCATATCTTCTGCCCATTTTTTGATATGATTGTCTGTTTTGTGTCTGTTGAGTTTTAAGAGTTCATTATAGATCCTGGATATCAATCTTTTGTCTGTACTGTCATTTGCAAATACCTTCTCCCATTCCGTGGGTTGCCTCTTTGTTTTCTTGACTGTTTCTTTTGATTTTGATGAAGTTGAAAAAGTTCATGTTTGCTTTTGTTTCCTTTGCCTTTGGAGATATATCTTGAAAGAAGTTGCTGTGGCTGATATCGAAGAGATTACTGCTTATGTTATCCTGTAATATTTTGATGGATTCCTGTCTCACATTGAGGTCTTTAATCCATTTTGAGTTTATCTTTGTGTACGGTGTAAGATAATGGTCCCGTTTGATTCTCCTATATAGCTGCCCAGTTGTCCCAGCACCATTTATTGAAGAGATAGTCTTTTTCTATTGTATATTTTTTTCTGCCTTGTCAAAGATTAATTGACCATAGAGTTGAGGGTCCATATCTGGGCCCTCTACTCTCTTCCACTTGTCTATGTGTCTGTTTTTATGCCAGTACCATGCTGTCTTGGTGATCACAGCTTTGTAGTAAAGTTTGAAATCAGGTAACGTAATGCCCCCCATTTTATTTTTGTTTTTCAACATTTCCTTAGCGATTCTGGGTCTCTTCTGAGTCCATACAAATTTTAGCATTATTTGCTCCAGCTCTTTGAAGAGTATCGGTGGAATTTTTATCAGAATAGCATTAAAAGTATAGATTGCTGTAGGCAGTATAAACATTTTAGCAATGTTTATTCTTCTGATCCAAGAACATGGAATGCTCTTCCATCTTTTTGTGTCTTCTTCAAATGCTTTCATGAGTGTTCTGTAGTTCCTCGAGTACAGATACTTTACCTCTTTCGTTAGTTTTATCCCCAGGTATCTTATGGTTCTTTGTGCTATAGTAAATAGAATCGATTCTCTAATTTCCCTTTCTTTATTTTCATTACTAGTGTATAAGAAAGCCACTGATTTCTGTAGAGCGACTTTGTATCCTGCCACTTTGCTGAATTGTATGAGTTCTAGTAGTTTGGGGGTGGAGTGTTTTGGGTTTTCCATATAAAGAATAATGTCATTTGCAAAGAGAGAAGGTTTGACTTCTTCATACCAATTTGGATACCTTTTATTTTTCTTTATTTTCTGATTGATATTGCTAGGAATTTTAATACTGTGTTGAACAAGAGTGGTGAGAGTGGGCATCCTTGTCATGTTCTTTATCTGAATGGGAAGGCTGCAAGCTTTTTCCCATTGAGGATGATACTCACTGTGGGTCTTTCATAGATATATTTTATGAAGATCAGGAATGTTCCCTCTATTCCTATATTTTGAAGCATTTTAATTTGGAACGGGTGCTGGATTTTGTTCAATGCTTTTTCTGCATCAGTTGAGAGGACCATGTGGTTCTTGTCTCTTCTCATATTAATTTTTTCTATGACATTGATTGATTAGCGAATGTTGAACCATCCTTGTAGCCCAGGGATGAATCTAAACTGGTCATGGTGGATAATCTTTTTAATGTCCTGTTGGATCCTGTTTGCTAGGATCTTGTTGAGAATCTTAGCATCAATATTTATCAGTGATATTGGTCTGAAATTCTTTCTGGTAGGGTCTTTCCCTGGTTTGGGGATCTGGGTAATGCTGGCTTCAAAAAGAGTGGAAGTTTTCCTTCTGCTTCAGTTTTTTCTTTTTTTTAAACAGCTTCAGGAGAATATGTGTTATTTCTTCTTTGAAAATTTGGTAGAATTCCCCAGGGAATCCATCAAGTCCTTGGCTCTTGTTTTTTGGGAGGTTTTTGATCACCACTTCAATCTCGTTACTAGATATTGGTCTATACAGGTTGTCAATTTCTTCCTGGTGCAATTTCAGAGTTTATAGTTTTCCAGGAATGCATCCATTTCATTTGGTTGCTTAGCTTATATTCATTTAACTGTTGATAATGATTTATGACGATTGTTTCTACTTCCTTGGTGTTCGTTGTGATCTCTCCCTTTTTATTCATAATTTTATGAATTTGAGCTTTCTCTATTTTCATTTGGATTAGTGTCACCAATGATTTATCGATCTTATTGATTCTTTCAAAAAACCAGCTTCTAGTTTCATTGAAGCATTCTACTGTATCTCTGGTTTCTAACTCATTGATCTCAGCTCTAATCTTGATTATTTCCCTTCTTATGTGTGGAGTTGGTTTTCTTTGTTATTGATTCTCCAGTTCTTTAAGGTGTACAGACAGTTGGTGTGTTCTGGATTTTTCAATTTTTTTTGAGGATGCTTGGATGGTTATGTATTTCCACCTTAGAATCGTCTTTGCTGTATTAACATATTTATCATCACAGTGAGATGTCCAGAAAATCTAATTATATAATAACCTTCTAATCTGAACTTTTGGTATATACACCTGTGTTCTCTTTTGCATTTTTTCTTTTTCACTTTTTTTTTAAAATTTGAGTTTAGTTTAGACCAGTTTGTTTCTTTATAATTTTTATTTTCTAATATTCATATAGAATTTAACATTATGGCAATCCCCTTTCTCCAATCAATGCTACCCCTATAGGTAAACCAATTTTTAATCCCACTATATCTTAGATAAGTTGAGTTTTTTTAAACAAAGATATCAAGTTACATCCAGGAAGAATCAACACAATCTTCCTCGCCCACACTGAGAACTTATAACCACACTCACATCATTTTTCTCTGCCAAAGTTTCCATGTTTTCTTGTTTGTCCTAACAATATATAAATCTTATATTTGTGGTTCTTTTCGCTGAGTTTCTTTTTTTATTTGCCTATAATTTTATCAGTTTTTTGTTTGTCTGTTTCTGTTTGTATACTTCACAAATTTTCCTTGGGGCCCATTTGGGCTGAGCCTTCTCTTTTATCTTTCTATCTCTCTCTATTCTTTCTCTTTTCTTTTTTCTCTTGTTTGGGTCGGGAATCCTATTGCTCAAAAGCATCCCAGGGTGTACTTTCACTACAGCATGGTCGATACATCCACCTGCATCCGTTCAGTCATCTCTCACAAAAATGACTTGGAGGAGGAATGCACAACAGAAGAAAAATGGATGGGCCTTCTGCAACTGACCTAATGGCTATCAACATATTCAGTATGTCGGAAAGAGTATTCAGGCTCACAATAGCTAGGTTGCAGAAAGCCATGCATGATCAAACAAAATTGATTAGAGCAGAACTGAAAGCCACCAGGGATGACATTCACAATGTAAGGGAAGAACTAAAACCACTAGGGATGATGTTCACAATGCTCTCAATCAGTTCCAATCTAATCTAAATTCTCTAAAAGCTAGGGTAACCACAAAATAAGATAGAATTAATGATCTGCAAGAAAAAAAGACAGAGAAAGTATCAGGAGGAAGTCTGGCACAAATTTAGAAGCTACAAAAACAGAATATGGGAAATAAATGATGCCATCAAATGTACCAATGTCAGAATTATTGGAATTCCTGAAGGGGAGGAAGATATAGTGGAGGAGGAAGATGTAGTGAAAGAAGTCTAGAAGATATAGTGGAACAACATCTTTATAAAAATTTTCCTAATCTCATGAATGGAACCAGTGTTCGTGTTCTAGAGGCAGAACAGTCTCCCCCTAAAATTATAGATTCCAAAAAAAAAAAAAATGAAAGGGCACTGATAGTAAAATTGAGAAATCATAAGTATAGATACAATCGCTTTAAAGCTGCTATGACAAAGAGGATTCTTATATACAGAAGAAAGCCGATCAGAATCATGTCAGACCTGTCCAGAGAGACCTGGCAAGCCAGAAAGGGCAGGCAAGATATTTTCAGGGTACTAAATGAGAAGAATATGCAACCAAGAATACTTTATCCAGCAAGACTGACATTCAAAATCGATGGAGAAATAGTTTTCAAGAACGGCAAGGCTTAAGGGACTATGCAACCACCAAACCGACACTGCAGGAAATATTAAGGGGAGTTCTATAAAAGTGGAAAAATCCTAAGAATAGCATTGAACAGAAATATAGAAAAAATCTACAGAATAAAAGGTTTCAAAGAAACGTGATGTCAATAAAAAACATATCTATCAATAAACACTCTCAATGTGAAGGGCATATATGCGCCCATAAAATGACACAGGGTTGCAGATTGGATTAAACGACAGGACCTATCCATATGGTGTCTACTAAAGACCCATTATGAACCTAAAGATAAACCCAGACTGAAAGTGGCCTCAAAAGATGTCCGGGGTAGCGATTCTCATATCAGATAATTTAGATTTTAAACTAAAGGCAGTAGTCAGAGATACAGAAAGACACTACATCATTCTTAAGGAGACTATCCACCAAGATGATCTAACAATTGTAAATATCTGTGTACCCGATATGGAAGCAACCAATTACATGAGAAAAAAGGTTAGTCAAGATAAAGAGTCATATTGATATGAATAGATTAATAGTAGGAGATCTTTACATGTTTCTCTCAGAAATTGACAGAGCATCCATGCAGAAAATTCATAACGAAACAAAATCATTGAATGACACATTGGACCAGATGGACCTCATAGACATATACAGAACACTCCTCCCTAAAAGAGCAGAACACTCGTTCTTCTCAAGTGCACATGGAACCTTCTCAAAAGTAGACCATATACTGGGTCACAAATCAGGACCCCACTGATACTAATCAAAACCACAACGAGATACCACCTCACACCAGTCAGAATGGCTAAAATTAACAAGTCAAGAAATGACAGATGGTGGCGAGGATGCAGAGATAAGGGAACTCTCCTGCAGTCTTTGTGGGAATTCAAGCTTGTGCAGCCACTCTGGAAAACAGTGTGGAGGTTTCTCAGAAAACTGAAAATAGAGCTAACCTATGGCACAGCAATTGCACTATTGGGTATATATCCTAAAGACAGAAATGTGGTACTCCAAAGAGGCAAGTGCACTCGAATGTTTATAGCAGCAATGTCCACAATAACCAACCAATGCAAAGAACCTAGATGCCCATCAAAAGATGAATGGATAAAGAAGATGTGGTATATATACACAATAGAATACTATGCAGCCAGCAAAAGAAATGACATCTTGCCATTTTTGACCACGTGAATTTATCTAGAGGGTATTATGCTTAGAAAAAAAAAAAACTATCAGAGAAAGTCAACTATCATATGATCTCCTTGATATGAGAAGTGGAGATGGAATGTGGGGTGATGGGGGGTAGGAAAAGAATAAATGAAAGTACATGGGATTGAGAGGGAGACAAACAATAAAAGACTCAATCTCAAAAAACTGACTGAGGATTGCTGGGGTGTGGGGACTGGAGAGGGTGGTGGGAAAATGGATATTGGAGAGGGTATATGCTAGGATGAGTGCTATGAAATGTATAAACCTGGTGATTCACAGACCTTAACCCTGGGGCTAAAAATATGTTATATGTTTAATTAAACAAATTAATTTATTATTATTTTTTAAAAGAATGCTTGGATCAACCAGGGGATCAAAGAAGAACTGAAACAATTCATGGAAACCGATGAGAATGTAGACACTTCAGTTCAAAACCTATGGGATACAACAAAAGCAGACTGAAGGGGAAAATGCATAGCCATCCAAGATTTCCTCAAAAAAAAAAAAAAAAGGAAAAATCCACAATTCATCAGCTGTCTCTACACGTTAAAGAACTGGAGAATCAACAACAAATAAAACCATCTCCACACATAAGAAGAGAAATCAAGATTAGAGCAGAGATCAATGAGGTAGAAACCAGAGATACAGTAGAATGTATCAATGAAACAAAAGCTGTTTTTTTTGAAAGAAGCAATAAGATAGATAAACCATTGGCAACACTAAACAAAAGAAAAGAGAGAAAGTCCAAATTAATAAAATCATGAATGAAAAGTGAGAGATCACAACTAACACCAGGGAAGTAGAAACAATCATTAGAAGTTATTATGAACAGCTATATGGAAGGATGCTTTCCGTGGAAACTATAAAGTCCCAAAATTGAACCAGGAAGAAATTGACAACCTGAATAGACCAATATCGTGTAATAATATTGAAGCAGTAATCAAATATCTCCCAAAAAAACAAGAGCCCAGGACCTGACGGATTCACTTGGGAATTCTACCAAACTTTCAGAAAGAAATAACACCTATTCTCCTGAAGCTGTTTCAAAAAATTGAAGCAGAAGGAAAACTTCCCAACCCTTTCTATGAATCCAGCATTACCCTGATCCCCAACCAGGCCAAAGATCCTACCTAAAAGGAGAATTTTAGACCAATATCACTGATGAAAATGGATGCTATGATTCTCAACAAGATATTAGCAAACAGGATTCAACAACACATTAAGAAGATTACCTACCCTGAGCAGGTGGGATTCATCTCTGGGCTACAAGGATTGGTCAGCATTCACAAATCAATCAATGTCATAGAACAAATCAATAAGAAAAGAGAGAAGAACCCCATGGTCCTCTCAATTGATGCAGAAAAAGCATTTGAAAAAATCCAGCATCTGTTCCTGATTAAAATTCTTCAAAGTATAGGGATAGAGGGAACATTCCTGAACTTCATCAAATCTATCTATGAAAGACCCACAGCAAATATCATCCTCAATTGGTAAAAGCTTGTAGATTTCCCATTGAGTTCAGGAACAGATGGATGCCCACTCTCACCACGCTTGTTAAACATAGTATAAAGGGTTCTAGCAACAGCAGTCCAACAACAAAGAGAAATAAAAAGTATCCAAATTGGCAATAAAGAATTTAAACTCTTTTCCTTCGCAGATGAGATGATACTTTATATGGAAAACCCAAAATACCCCACCGCCAAACTACTAGAACTCATACAGCAATTCAGCAAACTGGCAGGATACAAAGTCAATGTACATAAATCAGTGGCTTTCTTATACACTAACAATGAAAATACATAAAGGGAATTTAAACAATGTATTCCATTTACTATAGCACCAAGAACCATAAGATAAGTGGGAATAAACCTAACCAAAAAAGTAAAGGATCTGTACTCAAGGAATTGCATAACACTCATGAAAAAATTGAAGAAGACACAAAAAGAGGAAGACGATTTCATACTCTTGGATCGGAAGAATAAACATAGTGAAAATGTCTATACTGTCTAGAGCAATCTATTCTTTTAATGCCATTCTGATCAAAATTCCACCGGTAGTTTTCAAAGAGTTGGAGCAAATAATCCTAAAATTTGTATGGAATCAGAAGAGACCCCAAATTGCTGAGGAAATGTTGAAAAACAAAAATAAACCTTGGGCCCTCACGTTAACTGATTCCCGGTTTTACTACAAAGCTGTGATCACCAAGACACATTGATACTGGCTTAAAAACGGACACATTGACCATTAGAACAGAGTAGAGAACCCAGATATGGACCTTGAAATCTATGGGCAAATAATCTTCCACTGTATAGTGGAAAAAATACAGTCTCTTCAATAAATGGTGTTGGGAAAACTGGACAGCTATATATAGAAAAATAAAATTCAATCATTCTCTTACACCCTATACAAAGGTAACTCAAAATAGATAAAAGACTGAAATGTGAGACAGGAATCCATCAGATTCCTAGAGGAGAACATAGGCAGTAACCTCTTCGATATCAGCCACAGCAACTTCATTCTATATATGGCTGCAAAGGCAAAGGAAACAAAGTGAAAATGAACTTTTGGAACTTCATCAAGATCAAAAGCTTATACACAGCAAAGGAAACAGTCAACAATAACAAAAAAATTGAGGCAAAACGTGGAATGGGAGAGAATATTTCCAAATGACAGTACAGAAAAATGGTTGATATCCAGGATCTATAATGAACTCCTCAAACTCAACACACAAAGAACAGACAATCATATAAAACAAATAGGCAGAAGATATGGACAGACATTTTTCCAATGAAGACGTAAAAATGGCTATCAGACACATGAAAAAATGTTCATCATTACTAGCCATCAGGGAGATTCAAATGAAAACCAATTGAGATATCACCTTACACCAGTTAGAATGGCCAAAAAGCAAGACGGGAACAGCATGTGTTAGAGAGGATGGGGAGAATGGGGAGCCCTCTCACACTGTTGGTGGGAATAAACATTATTGCAGCTACTTTGGAGAATGGTGTAGAGATTCCTCAAGAAGTAGAAAATAGAAATTCCCTATGACTCTGCCATTGCACTACTGGGTCTTTACCAAAGATACAGATGTAGTGAAAAGAAGGGCCATTTGTACCCCAATGTTTATAGCAGCAATGACCATGGTCGCCAAACTGTAGAGAGACCCAAAATGCCCTTCAATGGAAGAATGGATAAGAAAGATGTGGTCCATTTACACTAAGGAGTATTATGCTTTCCTCAGAAAGGATAAATACCCAAGTTTTGTAGTAACATGGACGGGACTGGAAGAGATTATGCTGAATGAAACAAGTCAAGCAGAGAGAGTCAATTATCCTATGGTTTCACTTATTTGTGGAGCATCACGAATAACATGGAGGACAAGGGGAGATGGAGAGGAGAAGGGATTTGAAGGAAATTGGAAGGGGAGGTGAACAATGAGAAACTATACACTCTGTAAAACAATCTGAGGGTTCTGAAGGGTTGTGGGTTGGGAGGATGAGGGAACCAGGTTGTGGGCATTAGAGAGGGCACGGATTGCATGGAGCAAGATAGGGTTTGAATTCTCTTCTATTAATTGCAACTGGATTTGGAATACAGCACACAATATGTAATAGACAATGCTAGGTCTGCCCTATGGAACAACTTCTCCTATGCTCCTCAGAGATACATCTTATGCATGTTTCCCCAAAGCTCAGGTGGTCTAGAGATCCCGTGATGATGTCAGTTATTCCTTCCCACCTTTCAGTCCCTATTATCTGTCCTGTGCTTAAAGTGAATATCGTAGTCCCCAAGAATATTGGATTTTGGTCCCCATCTCCCTTCCTTTCTGTTAATATGCCTCCAACATCTAGATACAACCACGTTGGTGGTATATATGATGGAAATTCTTCCAAGTGTCTTATGTTTGGATGCTCCGTCAAGACTAAACAGCTTCTGATAATTTTTGTCTCTGGAAGGCATAAAATCTCTCTATCTGCCATAGGCACATTCACTTTGGCTCTCTTCTCCTTGAGAATTGCATATCCTATGTCTCCCCCAGTTCTTCCCTTTCAAGCTATTTGCATCGTTATAGCCAAAGGAAATCTCCTATGGCCAACATAAGGTCAAGTTTGATTTATGTTGTTTTCATGTGGACCTTTTTTTGCATATTTTAAAAATTTTCATCCTTCCAACAACTTTTTTTATAGGGATAGGAAAATTTAGTCCTGAATACTTGATCTAATTATTGATAGGTAAGGAGTTAACTTTCTAATTTTGGTTCATTTCTGACTTGTATTCTCTGTGCCTTTCACCTTTATGGTATTTTCTTTGGGATTTGCTTCCTTTATTGTGATTCCTCACTTGCTCCCCATCTTTTGTGTGTCTTATCTGTGGGGGGGGTGTGTTTTGTCTGTGTTTGTTTCATATAACACTTAAAATTAAATTTCAAGAGATAATAACTCGGTCTTTAATGAATAACAATTCAATTTGATATGCCCTGAAAACTCACATTCCATCACTTTCAGCCAAATTTCGTACATGTTATGTTCCATTTAGGCCTCTTTTATAAACACATATTCTCACTAACCGGCCTTCAAGCAAACACACAATTTTGCGTGCCTGGTTAGAGTCATATTTTTTGTAATTTTCCCCCCTGCTTTTTCAAATGTTCCTTGACTATGATGAGAGAGTAAAATTGTTATTTGTATTTCTGAGACTGAGAGATGTGATATGGCCCAATGCTCAACAAAACTCTACCACATGAAGCTAGTGGCAAGAATTCGTTCTTGATTATAACTGTAAGAATCTGTGGTTCCTATGGAGGACAGATTTGGTAGTATTTTCTGAGAACTCCAGGCTTGCCTTCAGCCATGAACACAAACTGAAGATTACCACATATAATGAAATATGGTGGAAAATGACCTGAAAAAGCATACCAAACTCCACAGTAAAAGAAAAAAGTAATCCCAGAGAATATGTGAGAAGATTTGAGACATGGCTTAGGGGATATGTTGTTGTTGGTACTTCAGAGTGCAGTGAGCCAATGGAAAAGGTAAAACCACAGGAGAGAGGAGTACACATTGGGAACCCACATGATGCATATATCCCAAAGCCATTGCCTTTGACCAGCCGAGGGTCTGAATGGCACAAGTTCTTGCCAACAAAGAATCTTATTGCCCAGAGATTTCAGATCAGCCTGCTTGGCAGACATCGACTCAATAGCACATTGTGTTTCTATTGGACAGGACACCACCAAACTACCAGGTGCAGACAGCCAGGAAACCATGATCAGAGACAATGCCAGAAAACATAGTGGGAAAATGGTGGGTTCTGACAGTGCATCCATGAGAGGCAGGGTTCGTGGAGATGACTCGATGGGGGCATAATAAATGTTGGGTTCTCGCACCAGGAGCATAAAGACTGAGTTACTGGCCAAAGACAGGACGGTGAGGACATTTCCTGCCTAACCTGCAAGCAAGAAGTTCCAACTGTGGAACACTGGGGGGACAGCCTTCCTCAGTCCAAGTTGCTTAGTCCCAGGGGAACAGACTCTCCCATAGAAGACTAGAAAAGCCCTGCCCACATGCTCTCTCATGACCACAACATTCTGCAGGCTTCATTCTGTTGTGTTGGTTGAATTTTTCTTTTCACAGGCACACCAGAGCCCACCAAGCTAATCCTCACCCTATTCAGCCTAGACTCCAAACACTCTGAACATCAGGCAGAAGAGCCTCTGCATATGACTGGCTTCAAAGACAGGGGCAGCAACAACACAACAGCAGATGGTATGCATGAAACACCCACCTGAGACTCCCAAAAGGGCCAGCCCTTGGGCACTCCATGATCTCTTCTTTTAAAGATATTACGCTCAGGCTAAAAAAGAGAATGGGCTTTTCAAATACTGAGAAGAAGACAGAGACCTGTATGTAATGCAAAGATGGAAAAATCAATTGATGACGAGGTAAAAGAACAAGAAATGACCATGTCCAGGCAGTCAAGGGAAACCTTTGCATGTAACGTGCCTGATGGAGGATTGATAGCAGCAGCCAGAATACTCACTGTACATCAGAAAAAGCAGAAGTCATCAGGGAGTCTTGAACCACACAAATATAAAGTGATAAAAATAATATAAATAAAATAAAAAAAATAAAAAAGAGTCCTGGATGAAAAGATTGATAGCAGATTGAATTAAATGCAAATATGTATAGATATGTAAAGATAATTAAAATACACTACTTTCCTTTTCTCTGTCTGTCTTCATCTGGTTTTGAAAGGTACAGATTGTTTTTCTTTTAATTTATTTGTTATTTGAGGAAGCAAGCCTATCATCCATCATCCGTTTTTGACAGAATATTCATGAATGCTTTCATTCCATATATAACCTAGTGATCATGCTAATATATGCCACAACTCCTCAACACCAGTTCCCTCATTCCTTGCATGTCATTCTTTTCTGCAACCCTCAGCTTGGTTCTCAGAGTCCTGAGTCACTGCTGGTTTGTCTCCTTCCCTGACTTATTCCCCTTCTGGTTTCCCTTCCTTTCTAAGGGCCATGGCATTCCTCCTAGGGCCCATGCAAGAGAAGTCATATGATATTTCCATTTGTCTGCTTGCTTTTTTCATTTTGCATCACCCAGTCATGTGGCATTCATGTCAATGCAAGTACCAGGGTTTCATCGTCCCTGAGGGCAAAAGAATACTGTGTTGTCAACATGGTCCACACCTTCTTTATCTACTAGTCATTGCAAGAGCATTGTGGCTCATTCCACAGTTCTGCTCGAGTGGGCATTGCATGCCATTGATATAGACCATTCCACTTTCTCAGATTAAGATATTTGGTCAACATGGGTATACCCAATGCCACAGCAGATAGAGTTAACTAATGATGACAAGGTGTGCTGTCCAAGGCTCTTCCTTAAGAGTTAGCTCTCATGCAGAATGTCACTCTACTTGAAGCCTTTGTAAAAGTGTTTAAATTAAAGCCGAGTAGACAGAACCCTAATCCCTTATGACTAGTGTTTCAGAACACTAGGAGATTAGGACAGGCATCACAATACATCCATGCCCTAACTTATTTTCTTGAAAACAGACTTTCTGTCTCTTAGTCTTCACTGACTCATAGGGGAAAGACACTGACAAAGGACCCTCTCACTCACAGGATCACAAACCCCACGGAAGGCTATTGATAGCCAAGATGCCTCACTGTTTCTTGAGATCTCTAGAAATTGAAGTGGAAATTGTAACACCTGGCCATTCCTGGAGAAATATTGGCCTTAAGGATGGTATACCGAAGGTCATTATCTTTACTCTTTCTCTAGAAAGGGAAAGTGGGACATTAACACAAAGACAACCTGAGTTTTTGATTAGGCTCAGAGGACTGTTTTGAATCCTTGTACCCTGGTTTTGTTTTTGTTTTTTTTCAAATGATGCACATGCACGTATTTGACAGAGAAACAGAGAGATCACAATGAGGTGGTGGAGCTTGAGAGAGAGAACCTGACTTGCCCCTGAGAAGGGAACCTGAGACCAGAGTCGATGCCATGGCCCTGGGATCATGAGATGAGAGAAGGCCATCTCAGAACTGATGGACACACTCTGGACCCAGTCTTTCTCTTCTGAATACCTCCTAGTTCTAGGCAAGAACCACTGCTCTGTCTTTTTCAGCAATTCAGGGGATACATATTTTGGCTTGGGCTGGTGTTGCTTGAGTTTTCTGACCTGCTTTGAAGCTGATGTAGCTTGTTCCCTTGAAGTCAGTGATTGACTATGGACAAAGTACTCTCCCACGCATATTTGGGTACATAAAATTCCTCCATTGTAGATTTTGCTTGGGGAATGATACTATGTCTCGTGTTGCTCTGCTTCAGTGGTTGGGAGTCTTCTTTGCCCCTGAATCTGGATCACTGCTTCTGCTCCCAGAAGAGGGGCATTTTCTGAGTGATTTATCAAAAAAAAAAAATGTTCAGCCGTCTTCTTTTCTCTTGCTCCTAGTTCTCATAAAATAGGCACATCTTTCCATTCCTTGGAATCGATGATTTCCCTAAGCTCATTGTCATGTTCAATCATTCTTCCTTCTCTCTTTGGATTTGCTTTCTTATTTTCCAGTCTTATTCTTTCAAGTCAATAATTTTATCCTCACATTCTGTCAGCTCTTTTGACTTTACATCCAATCCGCTACCCATCTTTTCATCATGAACTCTTTATTTTATCTTTTTTTAATCAGTTTTATCTCTGTGGTTAAAGACTTCCTGATGTCTTCTGTCTTTTTTTTTTTTTTTTTTTATGTACAGGGAGTATCCTGGCTATAGAGTTCGATTCTCCATTGGGCGTGACACTTGTAGAGGTTTCACTCGTATTGCATGGCCATGATCATTTTTTTTGTTCCTTTTCCTTGGCATCAATTGATACTTCCATCTTTGAATAGAATCTAAATCTCTGTCTTCTTCTCTGTACTCAAAATCCAATTCTGTTTTCTACCCTGAGAGTAATTTATTTAGGAAGAAGAGGTGGTGGAGTGCCCAAGGGCTGGCCATTGAGAGAGTCTAAGGTGTGTGTGTGTGTGTGGCACGCATGCCCTTTGATGTTGTGTTGTTGCTTTCCCCCTGTATTAGAGGCCAGTTATCTGCAGGGGCTCTAGTTTCCTGCCATTTGATGTGTTTGGGGTCTGGGCTGAATATGCTGAGGTTTAGCTTGCTGGGCTCTGGTGTGCCCACGAAAGGAGACATTCAACCAACTCAACAGAATGAAGGCTTGCAGAGTGTAATGGCCAAAAGAGAGCATGAGGGCAGGGCTTTCTTCCAGTCCACTACAGGAGAGTCTGCTTTCCTGGGACTAAGCAACTTGGACTGAGGAAAGCATCCCAAAGAGTTCCGGTGCTTGGGATTTCGTGTTTACCGGTTAGGCAGCTAATATCCTCACCGTCCATTTCCCCACTATTTCTCCTGGTATTGTCTCTGATTATGGTTTCCAGTCTGTCTGCATATGGTTCCTTGTTGGTGTCCTCTCCAGGAGAAAACCAGTGTTCTCTTGAGTCGATATCTGCCAAGCCTGCTGATATGAAATCTCCAGGATTCAAGAACCTTTGTTGGCAAGATGCATGCAGTAAAGACCCTCTGCTGGTCACAACCAATGACATTCGGAAATATGCTCCTTGTGAGTTCCCAGTATGCTCCACTCTCCTGTACCTTTGTCCTTTGCATTGGCTCACTGCCCTCTGAAGCACCAACTGCCCATGTCTTCTTAAGCCATGTCTCCAATCGTCTCCCCTAGTTTCTGCAACTTATTTTCTCTTTTGCCATGGAGTTTAGTTTGTAGGCTTCTGTTCAGTTTCCACCAAGTTGTAGTTGATGTGGTAATCCTCCAGTTGTGTTCATGACTGAAGAAAGCGTGGAGTTCTCAGACACTGCTACCATCTCACTGTCCTCCAAAGGTACCTCGGATTCTTACTGAGGCATTAGAAAGAATGAATTCTTGCCACTTGCCCCATGTGGCAGTGTTATGGAGAGCATTGGGCTATGTCACACCTATCAGTCTCAGAATGACAAATAACATACGATTTTACTCTCTCATATTAGTCAAGAAATATGTGGAAAAGCATAGGAAAAATGTACTAACAATACAACTCTAAACAGGCACACAACATATGGTGTTTGTTTGAAGGTAGGTTTCTTAGAATATGTGTTTATAAAAGAGGACTACCTAGGACATACTTTGTAGGAAATGTGGCTGAAAGTGATGGATTCTGAATTTTCAAGGCATGTCAAATTGGATTGTTATCCAAAGAAGACCAACTTACTACCTCTTGAAATTTAATTATAAATGTTATGTGAAACACACACAGACAAATACACACACACACTCACACACAGATAAGATACACAAATGATGGGGACAAAGAGAGGAATCCCAATAAAGGAAGCAAACACCAAATAAAATGATATACAGGGGAAAGGCACAGAGAATCCAAGTCAGAAATCAACCAAAATGAGAATGTTTACTCCCTACCTATCAATAATTAGTTCAACTATTCAGGACTAAATTCTCCCATCACTACAAACAGATTGTTAAACTGGATGAAAATTTTAAAAAAAGAAAAAAAGAAAAAAAAAAAGGCCAAACTGTCCCCAAGAAAACAACAAAAATTAAACGAGCTCGACCTTCTGTTACCCATAGGAGATTTCCAAAGAATATGAAGTTACAGATATCTTGAAAGTGAAGGAATCGGGAAGATATAGGTTATGCAAATGACAAAGAGAAGGAAGCCAAAGAGATTGTGCCTATGGCAGATAGAGAGATTTTATGACATTGAGAGACAAAAGATTACCGGAAGGTGTTTTGTCTTGATGGAGCATCAAGACATCAGAAACTTGAAAGAATTGCCAAAATATACACCACCAATATGGATGTATCTAAATGTTGGAACCATATTAACAGAAAGGAAGGGAGACGGGGTCCTCAATCCAATATTGTTGGGAACTACGATATCCTCTTTCAACACACTACAGATCATCCAGATGCAAAGGTGGTAGGGAGTAACAGACATCATCATGGAGTCTATAGAAGACCACCTGACCACATGCATAAAATTTTGTCTCTAAGGACCATAAGAGAAGTTCTTCCAAAGGGCAGATCTAACTTTGTGTATCACAGATAGTGTGCTGGAGTCCACATCAAGTCATAATTAATGGAAGTATATTAAGTGAAAGAATGGAAGAATAAGTATCTTGTATACTTATGACTATGAAGGTATGAAAAAGGAAAGAAATCACTTATGAATGTGAAACAAACCCAGACACGAGTAGGTGGAAGACACAACACACTACTAAACTAGCAATGAATCAAAGAAATAACATCCAAAGGAAGATCAGACAGTGCCATGAAATAAGGAAAGCCAAGAAACTTAACCTAAATTGTTTCCCCATAAAATGTTTTTGGGATGATGTGAAAACATTTTATGGGGAAACAATATAGGTTAAATGCGTGTATTTCCAAAAATTAAAAACACAGAAAAATAGCGACCTAACTGGATGCCATAAGGAATAATAAGAAGTAGAAGAACCAAACTCCAAAGTTAACAGAAAAAATGAAATACTACTTTTGACTATAGAAATAAAGGAAACACAAACAAACCAAAAGGAAAAAATCAAAAGAACTCAAACGTCACTTTTGAAAACTTTAATAAACTAGGGAAGCCATTACCTGAATAAAACAGGGAGATAAGCACACAGCTGAAAGTATAAATCCACATGACAGCTGATAGGAAAAAAAAAAAAACCTGAAATACCCCTCTACACAATTATGCCAGCAAATCCAAGACTAAGAGAAAAGAATTTATTCCAAGACACATATCAACTCCAAAGTTTAGGTCAGTAAATCTACAAAATCTGAGCTCTCTACTAGTAACTAAAGCATTTGAAGCAGTAATCAAACCTCTGCCACACACAGAAGGCCAGGTCCAAATCATTTTCCTGAGCAACTCTTCTAGACATTTAATGAAGGGAAGGTTGTTTCTTCTATTGATTCCAGAAATGGAGGCAGGGAGACTCTAGTTTACAAGTATAAAGACCCAATTCAGTTAAAGACACTATAGGAAATAAATTATATGCCATTTTAATAAGTAAAGATAATAAAATTATAATTCTTTCCTTTTCTCCGACTCTCCTCATCTGGTTTTGCAAAGGCCAGATTGTTTTTCTTTTAATATTTTTTGTTCTGTTGAAACCAGCCTATCTACTGTCATTCGTTTTTGACTGAGTATTAACGGATGTTTCAGTTCCATATATGACCTAGTGCTCCTTCTAATATATGCCATACTCCTGAACAACCATTAACCAGTTCCCTCATTCCCTAAATGACTATCTTTTCTGTAACCCATAGCTTGGTTCTCAGAACCTGGGTCACCCCTGGTTTGTCTACTTCTCTGACTTCTTCCCCATCAGTTTTCCTTTCTTTACTAAGGGCCATGGTATTCCTCCTGGGGACATATGAGGGAAGCCATATGATATGATATTTTCCTTTTTTTTTTTTTCTTTGCTTCCCTTGTTCATTTCACATGACCCAGTTCTGTGTCATTCATGTAAATGCAAGTACCAGGTTTTCATCCTCCCTGATGGCTGAAAAATAATCTGTTGACAATATAGATCACAGTTTCTTTATCCAAGAATCTTTGCAAGGACATTGTGGTTAAATCCACAGCTCTGCTTGAGTGGGAATTGCAGGCCATCAATACGGGCCGTTCCTTTTTCGATGATTAAAGGGACTTTGTCAACATGGCTATTCCCTTTACCACAGCAAGTAGAGCTAACTAACAATGACAAAAAGTGCTCTCCAAGGCTCTAAAATAAGAGTTAGCTCTGATGCAGAATATCACTCTTCTTGAAGCCTTTGCAAATGTGTTTAAGGTAAAGACATGTGGATATAGCCCTAATTCCTTATGACTAGTGTTTGAGAACACTAGGAGATGAGGAAACAGAAAGCAAAATACATCTATGCCCTAACACTTTTCCTTGGAAATGTACTTTCCATCCCTTAGTTATCACGGACCCATAGGGAAAAGATGCTGAGAAAGGACTCTCACCCACAGGATGACAAAACCCACGGAGAGCTGTTGATACACAAAATGCCTCACTGTTTATTGATATCTCAAGAAATTGCAGTGGAAATAATTAAATCTAACCATCTCTTGAGAAATTCTGGCCCTAAAGAATAGTATACTAAATGTTATTTCCTTTTCTCTTTGTCTAGAAAGGGGAAGTGGGACATTAAAACCCAAGACTACCTGAGTTCTTGATCAGGCTCAGAGGGCTCTCTTTCTCTTTCCCAGGACTTCCTACCTAAAGCCATAGGACTCAAAGGTCATCAGAGAGGGACTGCGCTCCAGTGAAGCCACTTTCTGTGATGTCACAAAGGTCATAGCAAGCACTTATCATCAATCCACGTCTGAGCAGTATACTTGGCTGGATTAGTCATGGGAGGGCCAAGAGGATCCCAAGCCTCCCAAACCGCTGAAGGCACCTGAGTCTCTCACCAAGGCTGTTTGTGAAGCGAGTTGGTGTCACCTTCTCCATGTCCGAATTGGTAGTCTTTGGGGGGTGACTGTCAGCACCAGCCCTATGGACACCAGATAAAGACAAGAATCCACCATTCTATCTTAGCCACCAAAGGTCAAGAAGCAATCAGGTCTCAAACAAAGCCTTAGTGAAGTAATTCCACCCAATCAGGGCGCTTCTGACCAGGAAAAGGGCCACCCATGGAAAGCTTAAAGGGAACACCCACAACCATGCCAAAGACATGTCTGGAGTCTTCAACAGCAAGGACACGAGTACCTCCAGTTTCTATGGAAATTGTGCCAAAACAGCCTCCCAATCTTCAAAACTGACCAAGCACCAAAGGCATACTCTATACCCTAGACCCTTAGGTCCAGGAAGGACTCATGTACTTTATGTCCACAGGAGCAAGCACGGGGCATGTTGGGAGAGACCCATAGCCCAAGTGATGCTATCTGAAAGACATTCATGCCCATATCATTGTGACTACTTTTATATCCAAAAGGCCGCATTTGAGAGGATTTGAATGTTGAAGAACCTTGAGCATTCCCACAGGCTGGTGCAGCTACCCTCTGGGGAACTGAATGGAGATGTGGCAGCACAAGCCTGCCCTAAAACTCTCATGACCATCCCCCAAGTGGTTTCATGCGATAAGCAAATAGTGCTTCTTGCCTATAATGGGCATGTTCTCATGGAGCCAGGAGAGGATGAATAATGTGTCAACAAGAGGCAACTACCGGGGGACAGACAATGGATTCTACAGGTTGGTGAGGAGATCCAGGAAGACAAAGAGCAGGAGAATGAACAAGGGAGCTCCTAGCAAAGGTCTGGCATTTTAGAATGGGAGGAGTTGCTCTGTACCTGGCTGCATTCCGTAGGAACTGGGTCCAAATTAAATAAAACGTCCTCTGGCCCAAATCAATCCTTGAACACTGGATTTTGTTTTGTTTTTGTTTTCGTTTTTTTGTCAAATGATGCACATGCACGTATTTGACAGAGAGACAGAGAGATCACAATGACGGGGTGGAACTGGAGAGGGAGAAGCTGACTTGCCCCTGATATGGGAACCTGAGACCAGAGTCGATGCCATGGCCCTTGATCATGACTTGAGCTTAAGCCTGCCTCTGAACTGATGGAAACACCCCAGCACCCAATCTTTGCTTCTTTATACCTCCTAGTTCTAGACAAGTACCGCTGCTTTGTCATTGTTCAGAAATTGAGGCGATTTGGATTTTGGCTTGGCCAGGTGTTGCTTGAGCTATCTGACCTGCTTCAAGAGATGATCTAGCTTGTCCTCTTGAAGTCAGTGCCTTGGCTATGGACAAACTATTCTCCCACGCATATTTGGGTAAAGAGAATTCCTCCATTGCTATCTTTTGCAGGGGGAATGACAGGCTTCTTGTGGTGCTCTTCTTCTGTGGAGGGTGATGGGAATCCTCTGTGCATCTGAATTTGGATCTCTGTTTCTGCTACCAGATGAGGGACATTTTCAGCACAGATTTCTCAAAGACAAGTTGAGCCCTCTTTTTATCTCTCACTCCTATTCTCCTTCAATAGGCACCTCTTTCTTGGAGTAAGATGACCTCCTTAAGCTCATTGTCATGTTCCACCATCCTTTCTTGTCTCTTCAGATTTGCCTCCATATTTTCCAGTTTTTTCTTCCAGGTCACTATTTGGATGCTCTGCTTCTGCCAGCTTCCTGGACTTTGCACCCAGTCTGCTACAAATCATTGCACCAGTGACTCTTTAATTTTTTTTAATCACGTTTAGCTCTGTGGTTCGAGACTCCTTGATGTCTTCTGTGTTTTTCTGATGTACAATGAGTCTCCTGGCTGCTGATTTCAATCTTCCAATGGGCGTGTTACATGTCAAAGTTTAACTTCAATTGCCTGCACATGATCATTTCTTGTTCTTTTTCCTCGACATCAAATGATTCTTCTATCTTTGCATTGGATCTAGGTCTCTGTCTTCTTTTCATTAGTTGAAAAGCCTATTTTGTTTTCTATCCTGGGTGTAATTTTTTTAGGATAATGAGATCATGGCATACCCAGGGGCTGCCCCTTGAGGGAGTCTCCCATATGTGTGGCATGCATGCCCCATGCTGTGTGTTGTGGCTGTCCCTGGTCCTTGGAGCCCGTCATCTGCAGAGGCTCTCCTTGCCGGCCATTTGGATTGTTTGGGGTCTGGGCTGAATATGATGAGGCTTAGCTTAGTGTGCTCTGGTGTGCTTGTGAATGGAGATGTTCAGCCAACTCAATGGAATAAACGCCTGTTGAATGCTGTGTTCAGGGGAGAGCATATAGGTAGCACTTTTTTCTAGTCCCCCACGGTAGAGTCTGTTCTCCTGGGTCTAAGCAACTGGGACTGCAGAAGGGAGTTCCCTAAGTGTTCCATGGTTGGGATTTTGTGTTTGCAGATTAGGCCGCTAACGACCTCACTGACCTGTCTTTGGCCAGTAGCTCAGTCTTTATGTTACTAGGGCAAGAGCCCAAAATTTCTTCTGTCCCCATCGAGTCATCTCCACGAACACTGGCTTTCACGGATGCATTGCCAGAACCAAACATCTTACTGTGTCTCCTGGGATTGTCTCTGATTATGGTTTCCATGCTGTCTGAATCTGTTTGCTTGTTGGTGTCATCTCCAGGAGAAACACAGTGTTCTCTCGAGTCGATGTCTTCCAAGAGTGCTGATCTGAAAACTCTGGACTCAAGACACTTTGTTGGCAAGAACTCGTGACATTCAGACCCTCTGCTGGTCGCAGCCACTGGCATTGGGAAACATGGTTATGTGAGTTCCCAGTGTGTTCCTCGCTCCTGTGCCTTTGCCCTTTGCATTGTCTCACTACCCTCTGAAGCACTCCCCATGTCTCCCAAAACCATGTTTCCAGGCTTCTGCCAAAGTTTCTTTGAATTCTTTTCTCTTTTGCTGTGGAGTTTGCTTTGTACGCTTCAGGTTCATTTCTGCCATATTGCACTTAATGTGGTAATACTCCAGTTGTGTTCCTGGATGAAGACAAGCCTGGAGTTCTCAGATACTATTACCATCTCACTGTCCTCCAAAAGCACTTCAGACTCTTACCCAACCATAAGCAAGAATGAATTCTTGCCACTTGCCCATGTGGCAGTGTTGTGGAGAGCATTGGACTACATCACATCTATCAGTCTCAGAAAGACAAATAATATACAATTTTATTCTCTAATGGTAGTCAAGGAACATGGTAAAAATCAAGTGAAAAGGGGACAAAAAACATGACTCTAACCAGGCATCCACAATTTGGTGTTTGTTTGAAGGCAGATTAGTGAGAATATGTGTTTGTAGAAGAAGACTACCTGGGAAATTCTTTGCAGGAACTGTGGCTGGTAGTGATCGAATGTGAGCTTTCAAGGCATATCAAATTGAATTGCTATCCTTAAAAGACGGACTTTCTATCTCCTGAAATTTTGTTTTCAGTGTTATGTGAAACACAAACAGACAACACCCACCCACCCACACACACACACACACACACACAAACACACACCAATAAGACACACAAAATATGGGGTGGAAGTGAGGAATTGCTCTAAAGGAATCAAACTCCAAAGAAAATACCATAAAGGGGAAAAGGACAGTGAATCCAAGTTGGACAAAAATGAAAATGAGAACATTAACTACTTACCTATCAATAATTAGTTAAAGTATTCAGGACTAAATTCTCATTTCCCTATAAACAGATTTTTGGAAAGATGAATATTTAAAAGTTAAAAAAAAAAGGCAAAAAAGGTCCACAAGAAAACAGCAAAAACTAAACAGGCTTGTCCTTCTGTTGCCCATAGGAGATTTTTTTCCACTAAAGATACACATAGCATGGAAGAGACCTATAGCACAAGTGAAGCCAAAAGAAAGACAATATTTCCCATTTCAATATGAAAACGTGTATCTCCAAAAGGACGTATTGAAGAAGATTCAAATGTTGAAGAATCTTGAGCATTCCCACCAGGTTTTGCAGCTACCTCTGGGAAACTGAATGGAGAAATGGCAGCAGAAGACTGCATTAAACCTCTCATTACTATCCCCAAATGGCTTCAGATGATAAGCAAACAGTGCCTCTTAAGGAAGATGGGCATGTTCTCATGGAGCCCCGAGAGGATGAACAATGTGACAACAAAAGGCCATTACATTGGGACAGACAGTCCCACTGTATGCTACAGTCCCACCGTATGCTACAGGTTGGAGGGGAGATCCAGGAAGACAAATAATAGAAGAATGAACAAGGGAGCTCAGACCTAAGGTCTAGCATTTTAGCATGGTGGGAAGTACTCTATACCTGGCTGCATTCCATGGGGACCTAGTTCTAAATTAAATAAACCATCCTCTGGCCTCAGTCAATCCTTGTAAAATGTTTTTGTTTTTGTATTTGTTTTTTATCAAATGATGCACATGCACATATTTGACAGAGAAACAGAGAGATTACCGTCAGGTAGTGGCACTGGAGAGGGGGGATCAGACTTGCCTCTTAGCATACTCTGAGACCAGACCCTTGGATCATGAGATGAGTAAAGCCCGCCACTGAACTGATGGACACACAGTGGCCCAAACTTTTGTCTTTTTAATACCTCACAGTTCTAGACAAGAACCACTTCTCTGTATTGTTCAGAAAATGCTTGGTCAGGTGTTGCTTGCTCTATATGACCTGCTTCTAGACCTGCTATAACTTGTTTTGAAGTAAGTGACTTGGCTATGTACACACTACTTCCCCATGCATAGTTGGGTAAAGAGTATCCCACCATTGCTAGCTTGGCAGGGGGAATGACACTATGTCTTCGGTTGCTCTACTTCTGTTGATGGTTATGGGACACCTCTCTGACTCTTAATATGGATCTCGGTTTCTGCTCCCAGATGAGGGACAATTTCAGTTCTGATTTCTCAAAGAAATATCTGGCCCTCTTTCTTCTCTCGCTCCTAGGTCTCCTATAATAAACACCTTTTTCCATTCCTTGGAGCTGATGATTTCCCTAATCTCATTGTCATATCCCATCATTCTTCACTTTTTCATTGGCTTTGCTTCCTTATTTTCCAGTGTTTGTCATCCAGGACACTAATTTGATCCTCTGCTTCTTCCAGGTTCTTGAGATTTGCCTGCAGTCTGTTACCAATCCTTTCATCAGAGACTCTTTATTTTATTTTATTAATTTATATTATTTTATTTTTATCACTTTTATCTCTGTGGTTCAAGACTCCCTAATGCCTTCTGTGTTTTTCTGATGTACAGTGAGTATCCTGGCTGCTGCTTTCCATCTTTTTGCGGTCGTGTTACATGTACAGGTTCCACTTCGATTGCCTGGTCATGATCATTTCTTCTTTGCCTTCAGCATCAGTTGATTCTTCCATTTTGCATTGGATCTAGATATCTCTCTTCTTCTCTGTATTCAAAAAGCCCATTCTTTTTTCTATTTTTTTTAAATTTTCAGCATAACAGTATTCATTATTTTTGCACCACACCCAGTGCTACATGTAATACATGGCCTCTATAATATCCACCACCTGGTTCCCCCAACCTCACACCCCCTGCCACTTCAAACCCCAAAGATTGTTTTTCAGAGTCCATAGTCTCTCCCTTCTACTCTCTAACTCCTCAAGTCCTCCATGTTATTTGTTATGCTCCAGAAGTAAGTGAAACCATATGATACTTGACTCTCTCTGCTTGAGTTACTTCACTAGAATAATCTCTTCCAGCCCCATCCATGTTGCTATAAAAGTTGGGTATTAATCCTTTCTGATGGAGGCATAATACTCCATACTGTATATGAACCATATCTTCCTTATCTATTCATCCCTTGAAGGTATCTTGGTTCTTTCCACAGTTTGGCGACCTTGGGAATTGCTGCTATAAACTTTGGGTTACAGATGACCCTTCTTTTCACTGCAGAGTCATAGGGAATCTCCATTTTTTATTTCTTGAGAAATCTCAATACCGTTCTCCAAAGAGGCTGTACCAATTTGCATTCCCATCAACAGTGTAAGAGGGTTCCCCTTTCTCCACATCCCCTCCAACACACGTTTCCTATCTTGCTAATTTTGGTCATTCAACTGGTGTAAGGTGATATCTCAATGTGCTTTTCATTTGAATCTCCCTGATGACTGGTGATGATGAACATTTTTTCATGTGTCTGACAGCTCTCTGTATGTCTCCATTGGAGAAATGTCTGTTCATATCATTTGCCCATTTTTTGATATGATTGTCTGTTTTGTGCGAGTTGAGGTTGAGGAGTTCTTCATAGATCGTGGATATCAAACTTTTGTCTGTACTGTCAATTCCAAATATCTTCTCCCACTCCGTGGGTTGCCTCTTTGTTTTCTTGTCTGTGCAGAAGCTTTTGATTTTGACCCCTTTCCCTCTAACTACCCATGTCCTCCATGCTTTTAGTTATGCTCCACAAATAAGTGAAACCATATGATAATTGACTCTCTCTGCTTGACTTATTTCACTCAGCATAATCTCTTCCAGTCAAATCCATGTTGATACAAAAGTTGGGTATTCGTCCCTCTGATGGAGTCCTAATACTCCATAGTGTATATGGACCACATCTTCCTTATCCATTTGTCTGTTGAAGGGCATCTTGGTTCTTTGAACAGTTTGGCGACCCGCTATTGCTGCTATAAACATTGGGGTACAGATGGCCCTTCTTTTCACTACATCTGTATCTTTGGGGTAAATACCCAGGAGTGCAATGGCAGAGTCATAGGGAAGTTCCATTTTTAATTTCTTGAGGAAACTCCACACTGTTCTCCAAAGAGGCTGCACCAACTTGCATTCCCACCAACAGTGGAAGAGGGTTCCCCTTTCTCCAAATACCCTCCAACACATGTTGTTTCCTGTCTTGCTAATTTTGGCCATTCTAACTGGTGTAAGTTGATATCTCAATGTATATCTTGAAAGAAGTTGCTGTGGTTCAAATAGAGAGATTACTGCCTATATTCTCCTCTAGGATGCTGATGGATTCCTGTCTCACGTTGAGGACTTTTATCCATTTTGAGTTTATCTTTGTGTATGGTGTAAGAGAATGGTGGAGTTTTATTTTCCTACATATAGCTTTCCAGTGTTCCATCACCATTTATTGAAGAGACTGTATTTTTACCACTGTATATTTTTTCCTGTTTTGTCGAAGATTATTTGCCCATAGAGTTGAGGGTCCATATTTGGGCTATCTATTCTATTCCACTGGTCTATGTGTCTATTTTTTTATGTAAGGACCATTCTGTCTTGGTGATCACAGCTTTGTAGTAAAGCTTGAAATCAAGTAACGTGATGCCCCCAGTTTAATTTTTGTTTTTCAACATTTCCTTAGCGATTCAGGGTCTCTTCTGATTCCATTCAAAATTTAGGATTATTTGTTGCATCTCTTTGAAGAATACCAGAGGAATTTTGATTGGAATGGCATTAAAAGAATACATTGCTCTAGGCAGTATAGACAATTTCACACTGTTTATTCTTTTGATGCAAGAGCATGAAATGGTCTTCCATATTTTTGTGTCTTCTTCAATTATTTTCATGAGTGTTCTGTAGTTCCTCGAGTACTATTCCTTTAAATTGAATTGATACTCTAATTTATTTTTCTGTATTTTCATTGTTAGTGTACAAGAAAACCACTGATTTATTCACATTCACTTTGTATCCTGCCAAGTTGATGAATTGCTGTATGAGTTCTAGTGGTTTGGGGGTGGAGTATCTTGGGTTTTCCATATAAAGAATCATGTTATCTGCAAAGAGAAAGAGTGAATTCTTCATTTCCAATTTGGATACCTTTTATTTCTCTTTGTAGTCTGAACTGCTGTTGCTAGGACTTTTAATACTATGGTGAACAAACAGCTTAGAAACCATGAAAAAGAATGAGGGAAATAAATGATGCCATGAAACGTTCCAACGTCAGAATTATCGAAATCCCTGAAGGGAAGGATAAAGAAAGAAGTCTCAAAGATCTAGTGAAACAAGTTCTTCATGAAAAATTTCCCAATCTCACATATTGAACCAGCAATCATGTACTAGACGCCTAACGGTCTCCTCCCAAGATTATAGATAACAAAAACAACCCATCAAGAAAACTGATAGTCAAATTGAGGAATCATAATTGAAGGTATAACCTTTTGAAAGCCACTAGTACATAGAGGTTCCTTACTTACAGAGGAAAGCCCATCAGAATCACGTCAGACCTCTCCACAGAGACGTCTCAAGCAAGAAAGGCCTGGAAAGATATATTCAGGGCACTAAATGAGAAGAACATGCAGCCAGGAATACTTTATCCAGCAAGACTGAGTTTCAAAATGGATGAAGAGATAAAGAGTTTCCAAGACCGGCAAGGCTTAAAAGACAATGCAACTACCAAGCCGACACTGAATGAATATTAATGGGGGTTCTATAAAAGAGGAAAAAATCCTAAGAATAGCATTGAACAGAAATATAGAGACAATTTACAGAAAGATAGACTTCAAAGGTCACACAATGTCAATAAAAACATATCTATCAATAATCACTCTCAATGTGAAAGGCCTAAATGTGCCCCCCAAAAATGGCACAGGGTTGCAGGTTGGATAAAAGGACAGGATCCGTCCATACGTTGTCTACGAGACACTTTTGAACCTAAAGATATACCCAGACTGAAAGTGAAAAGACGGAGAAACATCTTTCATGCCAATGTACTCAATAGAACGCTGGCGTAGCAATTCTCATATCTGATTAATTAGATTTTAAACTAACGACTATAGTCAGAGATACAGAAGGACATTACATAATTCTTAAAAGGGACTATCAACCAAGATGATCTAACAACTGTAAATAGCTCTGCCCCCAATATGGGTGCAGCCAATTACATAAGAAAACTGTTAATCAAGATAAAATGTCATATTAATATGAATGCATTAATAGTAGGAGATCTTAACACACCTCTTTTATAAATAGACAGATCATCCAAGAAGAAAATCCATAAAGAAACAATAGCATTTACTGACACATTGGACCAGATGGACCTCATAAATATATACAGAACATTCCTCCCTAAAACAACAGAACACTCATTCTCTCAAGTGCACATGGATCTCACTCACTATCCACCAAGACGATCTAACAATTGTAAATATCTATGCCCCCTATATAGGAACAGCCAATTACATAAGAAACTGTTAGTCAAGATAAAGAGTCATATTGACATGAATACATTATAGTAGGAGATCGTAACCTGCCTAACATCATCCAAGCAGAAAATCCATAAAGAAAGCATTAAATGACACATTGGACCACATGGACCTCATAGATATATACAGAATATTCCACCCTAAAACCACAGAATACTCATTTTCTCAAGTGCACATAGAACATTAACAAGAATAGACCACATACTGGCTCACAAATCAGGACTCAACCTATACCAAAAGAATGAGAATATTCCCTGCATATTCTCAGATCACAATGCTTAGAAACTGGAGATCAATCACATGAAAACGTTTCTAAGGAACTCAAACACCTGGAAGCTAAAGAGCTCCTTGGTTAAGAATGCTTGGATCACCACACACAAAAATAGACTCCCAATGGATGAAAGACCTCAATGTGAGAAAGGATTTCATCAAAATCCTTGAGGAGAACAGAGGCAGCATGCTCTTTGACCTCAACCGCAGCAACATCTTTCTAAGAATATCACCAAAGTCAACAGAAGCAAGGAAACAAATGAACTATTGTGATTTCATCAAGATCAAAAGGAAACAGTGAGCAAGACCAAAAGACAACTGACAAACTGGGAGAAGATATTGCAAATGACATATCCAATAAAGGGCTAGTATCCAATATGTATAAAGAGCTTGAAAAACTCAACACACAAAGAACAATGTAATACTCTGCAACCATCAAAAGAAAAGAAATCTTGCCATTTGCAATGACGTGAATGGAACTAGAGGGTATTATGCTTCACAAAATAAGCCAATCGGAAAAAGATAACTATCATATGATCTCCTTGATATGAGGAATTGGAGATGCAATGTGGGGAGTTTGGGGAGTACGAAAAGAACAAATGAAAGAACATGGGATTGGGAGGGAGACAAACAATAAAGGACTCAATCTCAAAAACTAGACTGAGGGTTGCTGGGGTGAAGGGGGACAGGAGAGGGTGGTGAGGATATGGACTTCGGAGAGGGTATATGCTATGATTAGTCCTGTGAATTGTGTAAACTTGGCGATTCACACTGGGGATAAAAATAAGTTATATATTGATAAAAATAATGAATTAATTACTTTAAAAATTTTTAAAAAGACGAAATCTTGAATCAACCAGGAGATCAAAGAAGAACTCAAACAATTCAGGGAAAACAATGAGAATGAAGACATTTTGGTCCAAAACCTATGGGATACAGCAAAGATGGTCGTAATGGAGAAATACATATCCATCCAAGCTTCCCTCAAAAAATATGTAAAAATCCAGAATACACCAGCTGTCTCTACACCTTAATGAACTGGAGAACCAACAACAAATCAAACCAACTCCATACATAAGAAGGAAAATAATCGAGATTAGAGCTGAGATCAATGAGGTAGAAACCAGAGATACAGTAGAATGTATCGATGAAACTAAAGTTGGTTTTTTGAAAGAATCAATAAGATCGACCAACAATTGGCCACACTAATCTTAAGGAAAGAAATAAAGCCAAAATTAATAAAATTATGAATAAAAAGGGAGAGATAGCAACTAACACCAAGGAAACAATTATCAGAAGTTATTATCAATAGTTATATGCCAATAAGCTAAGCAATCTAGATGAAATAGATGCATTCCTGGAAAATTTTAAATGCCCAAAATTGAACCAGGAAGAAATTAACAACCTGAATAGAACGATATCTATTAACTAGATTTAAGCAGTGATCAAAAACCTCCCAAAAAACAAGAGCCTAGTACCTGAGGGATTCCCTGGGAAATTCTACCAAACTTTCAAAGAAGAAATAACACCTATTCTCCTGAAGCTGTTTCAAAAATTGAACCAGAAGAAAAACTTCCAGACTCTTTCTATGAATCCAGCATTACCCTGATCCTTTAACCAGGCAAGGACCCTATCAGAAAAGAGAATTTTAGACCAATATCACTGATGAATATGGATGCTAAGATTCTCAGCAAGATCCTAGAACAGGATCCAACAGCAAATTAAAAAAAAAAAATCCACCATTACCAGGTGGGATTCATCCGTGGGCTACAAGGATGATTCAACATTTGCAAATCAATCAATGTGATAGAACAAATCAATATGAGAAGAGAGAAGAACCACATGGTCCTCTCAATTGATGCAGAAAAAGCATTGGACAAAATCTAGCATCCGTTCCTGATCAAAACTCTTCAAAGTATAAGGATAGAAGGACCATTCATGAACTTCATCAAATCTATGAAAGACTCACAGCAAATATCATTGTCAATGGTAAAAAGCTTGCAGCCTTCCTGTTGAGATCAGAAACTTAAGTAAACCCACTCTCACCAATCTAGTTCAACAAAATATTAGAAGTCCTAGCAATAGCAATCAGACAACAGAGAGAAATAAAAGGTATCCAAATTGGCAATGAAGAAATTAAGTTCCTCTCTTTGCACATGACATGATTCTTTATATGGGAAATCCAAAAGACTCCACCCCGCAAACTAATAGAACTCATATAGCAATTCAGTAATGTGTCAGGATACAAAGTCAATGTATAGAAACAGAGGCTTTCTTTTACACTAACAATGAAAATACCGAAAGGGAATTAGGAGAATCAATTCCATTTACTATAGCACCAAGAAGCTTAAGATACCTGGGAATAAACCTAAACAAAGAGGTAAAACCACACCTAGAAAATGTTAGAATTGACGGGAGACTTTCGTCCTGAATGCTGAATGAATTATTGTTAGGTAAGAAGTTCATTTTCTCATTTCGGTTGACTTCTGTCTTGAATTCTCTGTGCCTTTCCCTTTTATGGTATTTTCTTTGGGGATGCTTCATTAGTGCGATCTCTCACTTCCTCTCCCTCTTTCGCGTGTCTTCTCTGTGTGTGTGTTCGTGTGTGTGTGCATGTGCATGTCTTAATGTGTGCGTGGTCTGTGTGTTTTTCACAAAAAAGTTATAATTAAATTTCAAGAGGTAGGAATTGGGTCTCTTAAGGTTAGCAATTCAATTTGACATGCCTTGAAAATATATTCCATCCGTTTCAAGAACATCTTCTGCAAGGAATGTCATCATTTGTACTCTTCCATAAACACGTATTCTCACAAAACTGCCTTCAAACAAACACCACATTTTGTGTGCCTCATTAGAATCGTATTGTTTGTCCCTATACCCCTTATTTTTCATATGTTTCTTGACTGTCTTGAGGGAGTGAAATCGTCTGTTTGTTTTCTTTCTGAGAATGATAGATATGAAGGAGCCCAAAGCTCTCTGCAAGCCTGTCACATGAAACATGTGGAAGAATTCATTCTTGCTTATGTCTCAGTAAGAATTTGCAGTGACATGGAGGACAGTGAGATGGTAGTAGTGTCTAATAACCTCGTGCTTGTCTTCAGCCATGAAGGCAAAAGGAAGATGACAACAATAACGGAAGCAGGGTGGAAATTGACCTGAACCCTACACAGTAAACTCCACAGAGTAAGAGATCGGAGGTCGCAGAAACTATGGGAGAAGTTTGGAGACATGGCTCATGGGGGATTTGGGTGGTTCGTGCATCAGAGGGCAGTGACCCATGCAAAGGACAAAGGAACCCACAAGGAACCCACAAGGAACCTGTTTCCCAGTGCAATTGGCTGTGACGAACGGAGGGTCTGAGTTCTTGACAACAAAATTGTTGAGGGCTGGAGTTTTCAGATCAGCAGGCTTGGCAGAAATTGACTCGAAAGAACACCGTGTTTTTCTTGGAGGGGACACCAGCAGACAGCCTGGAGACCATGATCAGAAACAATACCAGGAGATAAAGTTGGAGGAGAGTGGGACCTGGCAGTGCATTCGTGAGAGGCAGTGTTTGTGGAAATGATTCAATGGGTGCATAAGAAATGATCGGCTCTCAAACCAGTAGCAACAGGACCGAGCTACTGGCCAAGACAGGATGGTGATACATTTGCTGCCTACCCTGCCAACACGAAAACCCAACCGTGGAACACTTGGAGGACTGCCTTCCTCAGTCCTAGATGCTTAGTCCAAGGAGAACACATTCTCCCATAGGGGACAAGAAGAATGCCTTGACCACATGCTCTCTTCTGAACACAGCATTCTGCAGGCCTGCATTCTATTGGGTTGTGGAATGTCTCCTTTCACACACACACCAGATCCTACTAAGCAAAACCTCAGCATATTCAGCCCGGGCCCCAAACACACTAAACGCCAGACAAGGAGGGCCCTTGCAGTTGAATGGTCTCAAGGACAGGGACAGCAAGAACACAACAACAGATGGCATGCATCACACACACACACACACACACACACACACACAAACCCATCATCCTTTAAGGGCCAGCACTTGGTCACTCCCGGATTTCCTCTTCTTAAAGGCATTAACCTCAGTATGGAAAAAGAATGAGCTTTCAGAATACGGAGAGGAAGACAAAGACTTATATCCAAGGCAAAGATGGAAGAATCAACTGATGCTAAGGTAAAAGAACAAGAAATGAACACGGCTAGGCAATCAGAGAGAAACTTCTACATAGAACACGCCCGATGGGGTATAGAAAGGAGGGGCCTGGATACTTCCTGTACATCAGAAAACATAGAAGATATCAGAGAGTCTCGAACCACAGAGATAAACTGATAAAGATAAACGAACATAAATAGCTCCTGAAGAGAAGATTGGTAGGAGACTGGATGCAGTGTGGGAACATGGCAGAGGTAGAGGATCCAATGAGTGACCTGGAAGAACTAGTCTAGAAAAAAGGAAGCAAATTCTAAAAGAGAAGGAAGAATGACGGGACATGACAATGAGCTTAGGGAATTATCATTTCCAGGAATTGAAAGAGGTGCCTTTTGTAGGAGAAGTAAGAGTGAGTGAAAGAAAGAGGGCTGAACATGGATTTGAGATATCGGGGCTGAAAATGACCCTCATCTGGTAGCACAAACAGAGGTCCACAATCAGAGGCAAGGAGATACTACCATCACCTTCCAAAGAAGCAGAGCACCAAAAGACATAATGTCCTTCCGCCTGGAAAATCTAGGCATGTAGGAATTCTCTTTAGGCAAATAGGCATCGGAGAATCGTTTGTCCATAGCCCAGTCACTGACTTCAAGAGGAAAAGCTATACCAGCTCTCGAAGCAGGCCGGATAGCTCAAGCAACACCCGGCCAAGCCAAAATCCTTATCCCCTGCATTTCTGAACAATGACAGAGCAGCGGTTCTTGTCTAGAACCAGGAGGTATTCAGAAGTCAAAGGTTGGGTCCCTTGTTGTGTCCATCAGTTCAGATGCGGCCTTCAGATCAACTCATGATTCCAGCGTTTTGGCAATGAGTGTGGTCTCAGGTTCTCTGCTCAGGGGCAAGTAAGCTTCTCCCTCTCCAGCTCCAACCCCTGATTGCGATCTCTCTGTCTATCTGTCCAATACGTGCATGTGTATAATTTGACAAGATAACAAAAACAAAACCAGGGTACATTTATTGATTGGTGCCAGAGGATGTTTTCTTGAATTTGGGCCTACATTCCTGTGGAGGGTAGCCAGGTACAGAGAACCTCTCACCATCCTAAAATTCCCGACCTTCGCTTCGAGCTCCCTCATTTATTCTACTGCTCTTTGTCTCCCTGGATCTCCTCACCAACCTGAAGCATCTGCTGTCTGTCGTGCTGTACTGACCCCTTGATAACAATTGTGCATCTTCTCTGGGCTCCATTAGAACATGCTCATCTTCTGCAAGAGGCACTGTTTGCTTATCTCATGAAACAATTTGGGGATGATCATGAGAGGGTGAATGCAGGCTTGTGCTGCCACAGTTCCATGCAGTTCCTCAGAGGGTAGCTGCTCCAACCTGAGGGAGTGCTCAAGGTTCTTCCACATTAGAATCCTCTTCAATGTGTCCTTTTGAACATAAAAGTTGTCTTCCTGAAACGGTTAGGAAGTCTTTCAGATGGCTTCACTTGGGTTTTAGGTCTCTTCAAACATGCTCTCCGTTTGCTCCTGTGGACTCCAAGTACATGAGTCCATCCTGGACCTAAGGATAAGGGTCTGCCTTGATGCATGGTCATTTTTGAAGATTGGGAGGCCTTGTTGGCACCGTTTGTGGAGACGCTCAAGGTACTCGTGTCCTCGCTGTGGAAGACTCCAGACATGCTTTGGCACGGTTGCGGGGGTTCATTTGGAGCTCTCCTTGGGTGGCCATTTTCCTGTTCAGAAGCACCGTGATAGGGTGGGAGGGCCTGACCCTTTTGCCGGGCTCAGATTTCCTCCCCTGAGTCTTTGCTTGAGGCCACAATGTTTCTAGGCCTGTCGTGGTTAAGATGGAATGGTGGATGATTGCCTTTCTCTGGAGTCCAGAGGACTGGAGCTGACAGTCATGACCAAACACTACGAACTTGGCCATGGAGAAGGTGACACCAACTCGCATTGCAAACTGCCTTGATTTGAGACCCAAGCAGCTCCAGCAGTTTGGGACGGCTTGGTGTCCTCTTGTCCCACCCATGACTACTCCAGCCAAGTGTAGTGATCAGGCGTGGGTTGATGAGGAGTGGTTGCTATGACCTCAAAGCTTTGTGACATCACAGATGCTGGCTTCACTGTAGCAGCTGTCCCTCTCCAATGACCTTGGCGTCCTATGGCTTTAGGTAGGAAGCCCCGGGAAGGACAGAACAAGAGCCCTCTGAGTCTGATGAAATACTCAGGTTGTCTTGGGGGTTAATGTCCCACTTCCCCTTCCCCTTTCTAGACTAAGAAGAAAGAAAATGACGTTCAGTTTACCTTTCTTTAAGCCAACATTTCCCCAGATACGGAAAGGTGTCCTATTTCCACTAAAATCTCTAGAGAGCTCAAGACACAGGAGACAACAGCTCTCCGTGGGTTTTGTCATCCTGTGGGTGAGAGCGTCCTTTGTCAGCGTCTTTTGCCTATGGGTCAGTGATGAGTAAGGTTGGAAGGTCCCTTTTCGAGGAAAAAGGTGAGGGCTTCGATATCCGGTGCTGTCTGTGGCCTCATCTCCTAGTGTTCTGAAATGCATGGCCAGGGATTAGGGCTCTGTCTCCCTGGTTTTCCCTTAATTACCTTTGCAAAGTCTTCGAGGTGACTGACCTTCGGCATCACAGCTAACTCTTAAGGGAGAGGCCTGGACTGCACCCGTTGTCATCGTTAATTAACTATACTTGTTGTGGTACCGGGTATAGACACGCAGACCAAGTCTCTTTAGTCAGAATGAAAGGGACGGCCTATACTGATGACTTGCAAGGCCCATTCGAGCAGACCTTTGGAATGAGCCACAATGCCCTTACAAGGACTAGTGGATAAGGAAGGTTCAGTCCATTTTGGCAACACAGTATTTCTCAGCCGTTGAAGAAAATGAACCCCTGGACCTTGCCTTGACATGAATGTCCCATACCCTGCTGATGGGAAATGGAAAAGGCAAGCAGACAAAGGGAAATGTCATATGGCTTCCCACAATATGTGCTTCGGGAGGAATACCTTGGCCCTTAGTAAAGGAAGGGAAAACCGAAGGGCAAGAAGTCAGAGAATGAGAACCACCAGGAGTGACTCAGGACTCTGAGAACCAAGCTGAGTGTTACAGAAAAGAGAAATGTTAAAGGGGTGTTCAGGAGTTGTGGCATATATTAGGAGGAGCACTGGGACGTACATGCAACTAAAGCATCCGTGAATACTCTGTCAAAAACGGATGATGGATGATAGGCAGGCTTTCTCAACAAAACAGCAACAACAACAACAACAAAAATTCAGAGGAAAATAATCTGGCCCTTTCAAAACCAAAGGAAGTCACAGGGAGAAAAGGAAAGCATTATATTGTTTATTATCTTTCCTTATTGAAATGACATGGGATTGCTTTACCAAAATGTCCTTCTCTGAATTGTGTCTTTATCCTTGTGACTTATAGTCTACCCGCCTCTTCCATCTCTGGAATCGATGAGAGGACATGGCAATGCCTTCGCTCAATACCTAGAAGAGTGGCCCAGGAAAATGACTTGGACCTGGCCTTCTGTGTGTTGGCAGGTGTTGGATTACTGATTCAAACGCTTCAGTCACTACTAGAGAGCTGAGATTTTGTAGGTTTCCTGACCTAATCTTGGGAGTTGCTATGTGTCTGATAATTTATCCTATTCTCTCCGGTCTTGGATTTGCTAGCATAAATGTGTGTATGTGTCTCTTAGGATATTCTTTTTTCCTTTCTACCAGTTCTCAATTTGTTTTATACTTTCAGCTGTGTTCTTGTCTCCCTTTTTATCCCAGTAATGGCTTCTGCAGTTTCTTCATGATTAAGACACTGAATTGTGAGATCTCCTGATTTTTTTTCCTATTGGTTTGTTTGTATTTTCTTTATTTCGATAACTATATGCATTATTTCATTTTTTCTGTTAACTTTGGAATTTGGTTCTTCTTCTTCTTGTTCCTTCAGCATCGAGGTAGGTTGCTTTACTTTTTTTTTTTTTTTTTGGTGTTTTAAATTTTGGAAATGCATGCATTATCCCTATATGGTTTCCCCATGAAATGTTTTGGCATCACCCCATAAGTTTCTTGACATTCCTTTGTTCATAGCTCTTTCTGTTTTTCCTTTGGATTTTCTTTCTTACATTCATTGCTATTTTGTGACGTGTTGTGTTTTCCAACTTTTAGTGTCTGGCTGTATTTCCAATTTGAAAGTGATATCTTCCCGTTTTCATACCTTCATGATCATAAGTGCACCAGATAGGTTTTGACTTCTCTTCCATTAATTACCACTGGATTTGGACTCCAGATCATGACCTGTGATATACAAAGTTTGGTCTGCCTTTGAGAAGAACATATCTTATGCTCCTCAGATACGCAATCTTACTCATGGATCCCCAAAGCTCAGGAGGTCTAGAGAGCCAATGTGGACGTCCGTTATTCCTTAACACCTTTCCATCCCGATGATCTGTGCTGTGCTTAACGTGGATATCATAGTCCCCAACAATATTGGATTAAAGTCCCCATCTCCCTTCCTCTCTGTTCATATGCTTCCAACGTTTAGATAAACCAATGTTTTTGGTGTATATGTTGGCAATTATTTTTTTTAAAGATTTTATTTATTTATTTGACAGAGAGAAATCACAAGTAGATGGAGAGGCAGGCAGAGAGAGAGAGGGAAGCAGGCTCCCTGCCGAGCAGAGAGCCCGATGCGGGACTCGATCCCAGGACCCTGAGATCATGACCTGAGCCGAAGGCAGCGGCTTAATCCACTGAGCCACCCAGGCGCCCCTATGTTGGCAATTCTTCCAGGTTTCTGGTGTTTGGATGCTCCATCAAGACAAAACACCTTCTGCTAATCTTTTGTCACTCGGAGGCATCAAATCGCTCCATTTGACGTAGGCACAATCACTTTGGCTCTCTTCCCCTTGGCAATAGTGTAACCTACGTTTTCCCAATATCTTCGCTTTCAAGCCATATGTATGTTTATATAGGAAGGAAATTTCCTATTGTCAACAGAAGGTCGAGCTTTTTAATATTTTTGTTTTCTTATGGATCTTTTTTGCCTTTTTTTTTTTTTGGTGATTTCAAGCACACTTATGAAGTGCTTGTATTGTCGGGAGTCTTTAATCCTGAATACTGAATGAATTATTGATAGGTAAGTAGTTCACATTCTCATTTCAGTTGGCTTCTGAATTGGATTCTCTTTGCATTTCCCCTTTATGGTATTTTCTTTGGGGTTGCTTCCTTAGTGTGATTCTGACTTCTTCTCCCTCTTTTGCGTGTCTTATCTGTGAGTGTGTTCAGGTGTGTGTGCATGTGCCAGTGTTAATGTGTGTGTGGTCTGTGTGTGTTTCACATAACACTTATAATTAAATTTCAAGTGATAAGAATTCGGTCTCTTAAGGATAGCAACTGAATTTGAGATGCCTTGAAAAATCACATTCCATTCATTTCGGAACATCTTCTGCAAGGGACGTGATCTATTTTCCTCTTCGAAAAACACGTATTCTCACAAAACTGCCTTCAAACAAACACCAAATTTTTGTGCCTCATAAGAATAGATTTTTTGTCCCTATATCCCTTGCTTTTTCATATATTTCTTGACTGTCTTGAGGCAGTGAAATCTTCTGGTTTTTGTCCTTCTGAGACAAACTGTTTGTTTTCTTTTTGAGAATGATAGATGTGTTGAAGCCCAATGGTCTCCGCAACCCTGCCACATGAGACATGTGGAAGAATTCATTCTGGCTTATGTCTTAGTAAGAATTTGTGGTGACATGGAGGACAGTGAGATGGTAGTAGTGTCTAATAACCTCGTGTTTGTCTTCAGCCATGAAAGCAACAGAAAGAAGACAACATAAACTGCAACAGGGTGGATATTGACCTGAAGCCTACAAAGTAATCTCCACAGCGAAGAGAATGGAAGTCGCAGAGACTAAGGGAGAAGGTTGGAGACATGGCTCAGTGGAGATTTGTGTGGTTCATGCATCAGAGGGCAGAGATACCATTCAAAGGACAAAGGCACAGGAAAGCAGGGCTCACTGGGAACCCACAAGGAACCTGTATCCCAGTGCCATTGGCTGTTATGAGCATAGGATCTGAAGGGCACAAGTTCTTGAAACACAAGTCGTGAGGGCTTAATTTTTCAAATCAGCAGACTTGGCAGACATTGGCTCGAAAGAACACCACGTTTTTCCTGCATAGGACACCAACAAGCAACCAGGTGCAGACAGCCTGGAGACAATGATCAGAGACAATACCAGGAGAAGCAGTGGGAAGATGGTGGTACCTGGCAGTGCATCCATGAGAGGCAGTGTTCGTGGAAATGACTCAATGGGGGCATAAGAAATTTAGGGCTCTCTCACCAGCAGCATCAAGACAGAGCTATTGGCCAAGAAGGACAGTGAGGACATTTGCTGCCAAGCCTGCCAACACGAAATCCCAACCATGGAACACTTGGAGGACTGCCTTCCTCAGTCCAAGATGCTTAGTCCACGGAGAACAGACTCTCCCATTGGGCACGAGAAGAAAGCCTTGACCACATGCTCTCTTCTGAACACAGCATTGTGCAGGCCTGCATTCTTTAGAGTTGGTGGAATGTCTCCTTTCACAGGCACACCAGAGCCCACCTAGGTAAACCTCAGCATATTCAGCCCAGACCAAAAACACATCAAACGTCAGGAAAGGAGGGCCCTAGCAGTCGACTGATCTCAAGGAAGGGTCAGACGTACACAACAGATGGCATGCATGCCATACACATACACAAACACACACACACACACCAAAATCCCTGAAGGGTCAGCCCTTGGTCACTCCGGGATCTCATCTTTATAAAGAAATTAACCTCAGGATAGAAGACAGAATGAGATATTCAAATACGGAGAGGTATACAGAGACCTAGTTCCAAGGCAAAGATGGAAGAATCAATTGATGCCAAGGTAAAAGAACAAGAAATTATCCAGGCTAGGCAATCGGGGTGAAATCTCTACATATAAAAAGCCTAAGGGGATTGAAAGCAGCAGCCTGGATACTCCCTGTACATCAGAAAACATAGAAGATATCAGAGAGTCTCGAACCACAGAGATAAAACTAAAAATATAAAAGAACATAAAGAGCTACTGAAGAGAAGATTGGTAGGAGACTGGATGCAATGTCCGGGAACATGGCCGAGGTAGAGGATCCAATTAGTGACATGGAAGAACAAGCCTAGAAAATAAGGAAGCAAATTCTTGAGAGTAGGCAAAATGATGGAACATGAGAATGAGTTTAGGGAATCATCAACTCCAAGGAATTGAAAGAGGTGCCTCTTGTAGGAGAAGTAAGAGTGAGAGAAAGAAAAGAGGGCTGAACATGGATTTGAGAATTCGGGGCTGAAAATGACAATAATCTGGGAGCAGGAACAGAAGTCCAGAATCAGAGGCACAGGTGATTCTCATCAACTTATACAGAAGCAGAGCGCCAAAAGACATTGTGTAATTCCCCCTGGGAAATCTAGGCATGGAGGAATTCTCTTTAGGCAAATAGGCATTGGAGAATAGTTTGTCCATAGCCCAGTCTTGACTTCAAGAGGAAAAGCTATACCAGCTTTCAAAGCAAGCCAGATAGCTCAAGCAACACCAGCCCAAGACAAAACCTTATCCCCTGTACTTATGAACAATGACAGAGCAGCGGTTCTTGTCTAGAAACAGGAGGTATTCGGAAGTCAATGGTTGGGTCCCGGGTTGTATACATCAGTTCAGAGGCGGCCTTCAGATCAACTCATGATTCCAGGGCCTTGGCATTGACTCTGTTCTTAGGTTCTCTGCTCAGGGGCAAGTAAGCTTCTCCCTCTCCAGCTCCACCCCCTCACTGTGATCTCCCTGCCTCTCTGTCCAATACGTGCATGTGCATATATTGATAAGAAAACAAAAACAAAACCAGGCACAATAATTGACTGGGGCCAGAGGATGTTTAATTGAATTTGGACCTATGGAGGGTAGCCAGGTACCGAGAACCTCCCACCATCCTAAAATGGTCGACCTTCTCTCAGAGCTCCCATGTTCAATCTCCTGTTCTTTGTCTTCCTGGATCTCCTCACCAACCTGCAGCATCCGCTGTCTGTTGCGCTGTACTGACCCCTTGTTGACACATTGTACATCCTCTCCTGGCTATATTACAACATGGCCATCTTCTGCAAGAGGCACTGTTTGCTTATCGCATGTAACCATTTGGGGGATGGTCATGAGATGGTGAAGGCAGGCTTGTGCTGCCACATCTCCATGCAGTTCCACAGAGGGTAGCTGCTCCACCCTGAGGGAGTGCTCAAGGTTCTTCCACATTCAAATCCTCTTCAATGAGTCCTTTTGGTCATATAAGTTGTCTTCCTGAAACGGGTACGGATGTCTTTCAGATGGCTTCATTTGGGATATGGATCTCTTCCAACATGTTCTCCTTTTGCTCCTGTGGACTCCACATACATGAGTCCATTCTGGATCTTAGGGTGTAGAGTCTGCCTTGGATGCATGGTCATTTTGGAAGTTTGGGAGGTCTGTTGGCACCGTTTCTGGAGACGCTCGAGGTAATCGAGTACTCCCTGTTGAATTCCAGACATGTCTCTGAGAAGGTTGCGGGAGTTCACTTTGAGCTTTCCTTGGGTGGCCCTCTTCCTGTTCAGAAGCTCCATGATTCGGTGGAAGGGCCTACCTTTACAAAGGCCAGGATTTCCTACACTGAGTCTTTGCTTACAGTCTGATTGATTCTTGGCCTATCCTGGTTAAGATGGAATGAGGGATTCTTGCCTTTCTCCAGAGTCCAGAGGGCTGGTGCTGAGAGTCACGACCAAACACTGCGAATTCGTCCATGGAGAAAGTGAAACCGACTCACTTCGTAAACTACCTGGGTGAGAGACCCAGGCGGCTCCAGCGGTTTGGGACGGCTTGGGGTCCTCTTGGCCCACCCAAGACTACTCTAGTCAAGGGTTGTGATGCGGTGTGGGTTAAAGAGGAGTGGCTGAAATGACATCAAAGCTTTGTGACATCACAGATGCTTGCTTCACTGAAGCAGCTGTCCCTCTCCCATGACCTTGGTGTCCTATGGCTTTAGGAAGCCCCGGGAAGGACAGAACAAGAGCCCTCTGAGCTTGAGCAAGAACCCAGGTTGTCTTGTGTGTTAATGTCCATCTTCCACTTTCTAGACAAAGAGGAAAGGATATGACGTTCAGTATAGCTTCCTTAAGCCAACATTTCCCCAGAGATGGCAAGGTGTCCTATTTACACTACAATTTCTAGGGATCAAGACACAGTGAGGCCTCATGGATATCAACAGCTCTTCATGGGGTTTGTCATCCTGTGGGGAGAGCGACCTTTTTCAGCGTCTTTTGCCTATGGGTCAGTGATGACTAAGGGACAGAATCCCCTTTTCAAAGAAAAAGGTGAGGGCATCGATACATGGTGCTGTCTTTGGCCTCATCTTCTAGTATTCTGAAGCATGCAGCTAAGGGATTAGGGCCTGTCTACCTGGCTTTCCCTTAAACCCCTTTGCAAAGTCTTTGAGGTGAGTGACAATCTGCATTAGAGCTATCTCTAAGGAAGAGGCCTGTACCGCACCTATGGTTATCATTAGTTAACGGTACTTGTTGTGGTAACGGGTATAGATATGTTTAACAAGTCTCTTTAGTCAGAAGGAAAGGGATGGCCTATATTGATGGCTTGCAAAGGCCACTCGAGCAGACCTTTGGATTGAGACGCAATGCTCCTGCAGGACTAGTGGATAAGGAAGGTTTGGCCCATTTTGGCAGCACAGTATTACTCAGCCGTGGACGAAAATTATCCCCTGGACCTTGCCTTGACATGAATGTCCTATGCTTCACTGATGTGAAATCGAAAAGGCAAGCAGACAAAGGGAAATATCATATAGCTTCCCACAATATATGCCTCCAGAGGAATACCTTTGCCCTTAGTAAAGGAAGGGAAAACTGAAGGGGAAGATGTCAGAAAAGGAGACCCACCCGTAGTGACTCAGGACCATGAGAACCAAGCTGAGGGTTACAGAAAAGAGACGCATGCAGGGAATGAGGGAACTGCTAATGGGTGTTCAGGAGTTGTGGCATAAATTAGGAGGAGCACTAGGTCGTAATGCAACTAAAGTATCCGTGAATACTCTGTCAAAAACGGATGATGGATGATAGGCAGGATTTCTCTACAGAATAGCAACAACAACAATTCAGAGGAAAATAATCTGGCCCTTTCCAAACCAAAAGAAGGCACAAGGAGAAAAGGAAAGAATTATTTTTTATTTATCTTTCCTTATTGAAATGGCATAGGATTTGTTTTCTTAAAATGTCCTTAACTGAATTGGGTCTTTATCCTTGTAAATTGGAGTCTACCCGCCTCTTCCATCTCTGGAATCGATGAGAAGACAGGACAATGCCTTTGCTATATACCTAGAAGAGTGGCCCAGGAAAATGACTTGAACCTGGCCTTCTGTGTGTTGGCAGGTGTTGGATTACTGCTTCAAATGCTTCAGTCAATACTAGAGAGCTGAGATTTTGTAGGTTTCCTTACCTAATCTTGGGAGTTTCTATGTGTCTGGGAACTTAACCTTTTCTCTCTATTCTTGGATTTGTTAGCATAAATGTGTGGATGTGCCTCTTTGGTTATTCTTTTTTTTTTTTTTCTACCAGTTGTCATGTGGTTTCATACTTTCAGCTGTGTGCTTGTCTCCCTGTTTTATCCCAGTAATGTCTTCTGCGGTTTGTTCATGTTTTCAAAACTGAAGTGTGAGATCTACTTATTTTTTTTTCTATTGGTTGGCTTGTGTTTTCTTTAATTCAATAATCATATGTATGATTTCATTTTTTCTCTTAACTCTGAAATTCGGTTCTTCTTCTTGTTGTTCCTTCAGGCATCCAGTTAGGTTGCTTTTTTTTTTTTTTCGGTGTATTTAAGTTTTGGAAATGCACGCATTTAACCCTATATGGTTTCCCCATAAAATGTTTTGGCATCATCCCATGAGTTTCTTGACGTTCCATTTCATGGCTCTATCTGCTTTTCCTTTGGATTTACTTTCTTGCATTCATTGCTCGTTCGTGAGTGTGTTGTGTATTCCAACTTTTAGTATCTGGCTGTATTTCCAATTTGAAAGTGATATCTTTCTGTTTTCATACCTTCGTGATCATAAGTGCACAGGATAGCTTTTTACTTCTCTTCCCTGAATTATGACTGGATTTGGACTTGAGCTCATGACCTGGGATAGACAAAGTTAGGTCTGCCCCTGGTAAGAACATATCTTATTGTTCTCTGAGACGCAATCTTACTCATGGATCCCCAAAGTTCAGGTATTCTAGAGAGCCCATGGGGACGTCTGTTATTCCTTACCACCTTTCCATCCAGATGATCTGTCCTGTGCTTAACGTGCATATCATAGTCACGAACAATATTGGATTAAAGACCGCATCTCTCTTCCTGTCTGTTCATAGGCTTCCAACGTTAAATACACCCATGTTCGTGGTGTATATGTTGGCAATTTTTCCAGGTTTCTGATGTTTGGATGCTCCATCAAGACAGAACACCTTCTGCTAATCTTTTGTCTCTCGAACGTATAAAATACCTCTAGCTGCCTTAGGCACAATCATTTTGGCTCTCTTCTCCTTGGCAATAGCATAACCTACGTCTTCCTAATTTCTTCACTTTCAGGCTATGTGTATCTTTATAGCCGAAGGATATCTCCTATGGGCAACAGAGGAAGAGTTGTTTAATATTTGTAGTTTTCTTAGGGATCTTTTCTGTCTTTGTTTTTTGTTTTTTGTTTTTTTTTTTTTTGTAATTTCAACCACTTCTACAAACTGTTTGTATTGTTGGGAGACTTTAATCCTGAATGCTGAATGAATTTTTGATAGGTAAGTAGTTCACTTTGTCATTTCGATTGGCTTCTGACTAGGATTCTCTTTGCCTTTCTCCTTTATGGTATTTTCTTTGTGGTTACTTCATTAGTGCGATCTCACTTCCTCCCCATCTTTTGCGTATCTTATCTGTATGTGTGTGTTCGTGTGTGTGTGTGCATGTGCATGTGTTAATGTGTGTGTGGTCTGTGTGTGTTTCACATACACTACTATTAAATTTCAAGATAGGAATACGGTCTCTTATGGATAACAATTCAATATGACATGCCCTGAAAACTCACATTCCATCTGTTTCAGGAACAAACCCTGCAAAGAATATCATCTTTTGTCCTCTCCAATAAACACGTATTCTCACAAAACTGCCTTCAAATAAACACCACATTTTGGGTAACTCATTAGAATCTTATTATTTGTCCCTATACCCCTTGCTTTTTCATATATTTCGTGACTGTCACGAGGGAGTGAAATGGTCTGTTGTCTTTATGAGAATGATAGATGTGAGGAAGCCAAATGCTCTCCACAACACTGCCACATGAGGGAAGTGGGGGAATTCATTCTTGCTTATGTGTCAGTAAGAATTTGCGGTAACTTGAAGGACAGTGAGATGGTAGTAGTGTCAAATAACCTCGAGCTTGTCTTCAACCATGAAGGCAACAGGAAGATGACCACAACAACTGCAATGGAGTGGAAATTGACCTGAAGCCTACAAAGTAAAGTACACAGAGAAAGAGAAAGGTAGTCACAGAGACTATGAGAGAAGGTGGGAGACATTGCTCATGGCAGATTTGGGTGGTTTGTGAAGCAGAGGGCAGTGATCCCATGCAGAGGACAAAGGCACAGGAAAGCAGGGCATACTGGGAACCCAGGAGGAACCTGTTTCCTAGTGCCATTGGCTGTGAAGTGCACATGGTCTGAAGGGTACTAGTTCTGGACAACACAAGGCTTGACGGTGGGAGTTTTCAGATCAACAGGCTTGGCAGATATCAACTCGGAAGAACACCATATTTTTCCTGCATAGGACACCAACAAGCATCCAGGTGCAGACAGCCTGGAGACCATGATCAGAGACAATACCAGGAGACGCAGTGTGAAGATGGTGGGTCCTGTCAGTGCATCCGTGAAATGCAGTGTTCGTGGTGATGTCTCAATGGAGACATAATAAATTTTGGGCTATCGCACCAGCAAAATCAAGACCAAGCTACTGGCCTAGCAGGATGGTGAGGACATTTGCTGCCTAGCTTGCCAACACGAAATCCAATCCGTGGATCACTTGGAGGACTGCCTTCCTCTTTCCAAGTTGCTTAGTCCAAGGAGAACAGATTCTCCCATAGGGGACAAGAAGAAAGCCTGACCACGTGCTCTCTTCTGAACACAGCATTCTGCAGGCCTGCATTCAGCTGAGTTGGTGGAATGTCTCCTTTCACAAGCACACCAGAGCCCACCAAGGTAAACCACAGCATATTCAGCCTGGACACCAAACACATCAAATGGCAGGCCAGGAGAGACACTACAGATGACTGGCCTCAAGGACAGAGTCAGCCACAAACACAGTGGATGGCATGCATGCCACACACATGCACACACAAACACACAAACGCACATACACACAACGCACACACTTGACAAACCTTAAAGTCTAGTCTGTGGTCACTCCAGGATCTCTTCTTCCTAAAGAAATTATCTTCAGTTTAGAAAACAGAATGCGTTTTTCGAATACAGATCGGAGATAGAGACCTAGATCCAAACCAAAGATGGAAGAATCAATTGATGCCAAGAAAAAAAAAAAAAAACAAGAAATGATCACGGCTAGGCAATCAGAGTGAAACTTCTACATAGAACACGCCCGGTGGTGTATTGAAAGCAGCGGCCTGAATACTCTCTGTCCATCCGAAAACATAGAAGATATCAGAGAGTCTCGAACCACAGAGATAAAACTGATAAAGATAAAAGAACATAAAGAGCTCCTGAAGAGAAGATTGGTTGGAGGCTGGATGCAAAGTCCGGGAACATGGCATAATTGGAAGATCCAAATAGTGACTGGGAAGAATAAGCCTAGAAAGTAAGGAAGCAAATTCTAAGAGAAAAGGCAGAATGATGGAACATGATACTGAGCTTAGGGAATCATCATCTCAAGGAATTGAAAGAGGTGCTCTTGTAGGAGAAGTAAAAGTGAGAAAAAGAAAGAGGTCTGAACATGGATTTGAGAAATCAGGGTCAAAAATGACCCTCATCTGGAAGCAAAAACAGAGGTCCAGAATCAGAGGTACAGAGGACTCTCATCTCCTTTCACAGCAACAGAGCACAAAAAGACATAGTGTCATTCCCCCTGGAAAATCTAGGCATGGAGGAAAATCTTTTGGCAATAGTCATGGGTGAATAGTTTGTCCATGGCCCAGTCACTGACTTCAAGAGGAAAAGCTATACCAGCTCTCGAAGCAAGCCAGGATAGCTCAAGCAACCCAGCCCAAGCCAAAATCCTTATCCCCTGCATTTTTGAACAATGACAGAACAGCTCTTTTTTCTAGAACCAGGAGGTACTCAGACGTCAATGGTTGAGTCCCGGGTTGTGTCCATCAGACCAGAGGCGGACTTCAGATCAACTCATCATTCCAGGGTCTTGGTATTGAATCTGGTCTCAGGTTCTCTGCTCAGGAGCAAGTAAGCTTCTCCCTCTCCAGTTCCACCACCTGATAGGGATATCTCTGCCTCTCTGTCCAATACGAGCATGCGCATAGTTGTACAGGATAACAAAGACAAAACCAGTGAACAATAATTGACTGGGTCGTGAGGATGTTTTATTGAATTTGGACCTAGGTTCCTATGGAGGGCAGCCAGGTACCGAGAACCTCCCACCATTAAAATGCCCGACCTTCGCTCAGAGCTCCCTTGTTCATACTCCTGTTCTTTGTCTTCCTGGATCTCCTCACCAACTCGCAGCATACGCTGTCTGTCATGCTGTACTAACCCCTTGTTGACACATTATGCATCCTATCGGGGCTCCAAGGAACATGCCCATCTTCCGCAAGAGGTACTGTGTGCTTATCGCATGAAACCATTTGGGGGATGGTTATGAGAGGGTGAAGGCAGGCTTGTGCTGCCACATCTCCATGCAGTACCACAGAGGGTAGCTTCTCCACCCTGAGGGAGTGCTCAAGGTTCATCCACATTCGAATCCTCTTCAATGCGTCCTTTTCTACATACATTTTGTCCTTTTGTAACGGGCACGGAAGTCTTTCAGATGGCTTCACTTGGGCTACGGGTCTCTTCCAACATGCTCTCCATTGTCTCCTGTGGACTCCAAGTACATGAGTCAAACCTGGACCTAAGGTTCTAGGGTGTAGAGTCTGCCTTGGATGCATGGTCATTTTGGAAGATTGGACGCCTTGTTGGCACTGTATCTGGAGACGCTCGAGGTCTCATTCCTCACTGTGGAAGACTCCAGACATGTCTTTGGCATGGTTGTGGGGGTTCACTTTGAGCTTTCGTTGAGTGGCCCTGATGGATTGAGGGATGCTTGCCTTTCTCCGGAGTCCAGAGGGCTGGTGCTGACAATCATGAGCAAACTCAAAGAAATGGGCCATGGAGAAGGTGACACCGACTCGCTTCGCCAACTGCCTTGATGAGAGACCCAGGCAGCTGCAGTGGTTTGGGACGGCTTCTGTTCCTCTTGCCCACCCATGACTACTATAGACAAGTGTACTGAACAAGCAAGGGTTGATGAGGAGTGGTTGCTACGACCTCAAAGCTTTGTAACATCACAGATGCTGGATTCACTGAAGCAACTGTCCCTCTCCCATGAACTTGGTGTCCTATGGCTTTAGGTAGGAAGCCCCGGGAAGGACAGAACAACAGCTTTCTGAGGCTGAACAAGAACTCAGGTTGTCTTGTGGGATAATGTCCCACTTCCCCTTTAGAGACAAAGAGGAAAGAAAATGACATTATGTATACCTTCATTTAGGCCACCATTTCCGCAGAGACGTTAAACTGTCCTAGTTCCACTACAATTTCTAGAGATCTCAAGAAATGGTGAGGACTCACGGGTATGAGCAGCTCTCCGTGGGGTTTGTCATCCTGTGGGTGAGAGCATCCTTTTACAGCGTCTTTTGCCTATGGGTCAGTGATGACTAAGGGAAGGAAAGTCCCTTTTCGAGGGAAAAGGTGAGGGCATAGATATATGGTGCCGTCTGTGGCCTCGTCTCCTAGTGCTCTGAAACACGCGGCTAAGGGATTAGACCTCTGTCTACCTGGCTTTCGCTTAAAGGGCTTTGCAGAGTCTGCGAGGAGGGTGACATTCTGATCAGAGCTAACATTTAAGGAAGAGGCCTGGACCGCACCCATTGTCATCATTAGTTAACTGTACTTGGTGTTGTAACGCATATAGACATGTTGACCAAGACTCTTTAGTCAGAAGGAAAGGGATGGCCTATACCGATGGCTTGCAAGGCCCATTCGAGCAGACCTTTGGAGTGAGCCACAATGCCCTTGCAAGGATAGTGGATCATGAAGTTTGAGTCCATTTCGGTACCACAGTATTCCTCAGCCGTCGAAGTGAATGAACCCCTCGACCTTGCGTTGACATGAATGTCCCATGCCTGGCTGATGGGAAATGGAAAAGGCAAGCAGACAAAGGGAAATATAATATGGCTTCCCACAATATGTGCCTCGGGAGGAATACCTTGACCCTTAGTAAAGGAAGGGAAAACTGAAGGGCAAGAATTCAGAGAAGGAGACCTGCCAGGAGTGACTCAGGACCCTGAGAACCAAGTTGTGGGTTACAGAAAAGAGAACTGCTTAAGGGGTGTTCAGGAGCTGTGGGATATATTAGGAGGAAAACTAGGACATATATGTAACTAGCATCCATGAATACTCTGTCAGAAATAGATGATGGATGATAGGCAGGCTTTCTCAACAGAACAGCAACAACAACAAAAATTCAGAGGAAAACATTCTGGCCCTCTCAAAACCAAAGTAAGTCACAGGGAGAAAAGGAAGGAATTATATTTTTTATTATCTTTCCTTATTGAATTGACATGGGATTGCTTTACTAAAATGTCCTTATCTGAATTGGGTCCTTATCCTTGTGATTTAGAGTCTATGCGCCTTTTCCATCTCTGGAATCTATGAGAGGAAATGACAATGCCTTCACTAAATACCTAGAAGAGTGGCCCAGGAAAATGACTTGGACCTGTCCTTCTGTGTGTGTTTGCAGGTGTTGGATTACTGCTTCAAACACTTCAGTCAATACTAGAGAGCTGAGTATTTGTAGGTTTCCTGACATAATCTTGGGAGTTTCTATGTTTCTGGGAATTTATCCTTTTCTCTCAGTTCTGGGATTGCTAGCATAAATGTGTGGATGTGCCTCTTAGGTTATTCTTTTTTTCTTGCTACCAGTTGTCATGTGGTTTCATACTTGCAGCTGTCTGCTTGTCTCCCTGTTTTATCCCATAGGTAGGTCCTCTTGGCCTACCGATGACTACTCCAGTCAAGTGTAGTGATCAGGGCTGGGTTGATGAGGAGTGGTTGCTATGACCTCAAAGCTTTGTGACATCACAGATGCTGGCTTCACTGCAGCAGCTGTCCGTCTACCATGACCTTGGTGTCCTATGGCTTTAAGTAGGAAGCCCCAGGAAGGACAGAACAAGAGCCCTCTGAACCTGATCAAGAACTCAGGATGTCTTGTGGTTTAATGTCCAACTTCCCCTTTCTGGAGACATAGAGGAAGAAAAATGACATTCAGTATACCTTCCTTTAGGCCAACATATCCCCGGAGATGGCAAGGTGTCCTTTTACACTACAATTTCTAGATATCTCAAGAAAAGGTGAGGCCTCGCGGGTATGGGCAGCTCTCCGTGGGGTTTGTCGTCCTGTGGGTGAGAGCGTACTTTGTCAGCGTCTTTTGCTTATGGGTCAGTGATGACTAAGGTACGGAAAGTCCCTTTCCGAGGTAAAAGGTGAGGGCATCGATATATGTTGCCGTCTGTGTCTTCGTCTCCTAGTGTTCTAAAACACGCGGCTAAGGGATGAGGCCTCTGTCTACCTGGCTTTCCCTTAAATGCCTTTGCAAAGTCTTCGAGGAGAGTGACCTTCTGCATCAGAGCTAACTCTCAGAGAGGTCTACCGACCCGTTGTCATTATTAGTTAACTGTACTTGTTGTGGTAACGGGTATAGACATGTGGACCAAGTCTCTTTAGTCAGATGGAAAGGGACGGCGTATACCGACGGCTTGCAAGGCCCATTCGAGCAGACCTTTGGAGTGAGTCGCAATGCCCTTGCAAGGACTAGTGGATCAGGAAGTTTGGGTCCATTTTGGCACCACAGTATTCCTCTGCCATCAAAGTGAATGAACCCATGGACCTTGCCTTGACAGAAATGTCCCATGCCCTGCTGTTGGGAAATGGAAAAGGCAAGCAGACAAAGGGAAATATAATATGGCTTTCCACAATATGTGCCTCGGGAGGAATACCTTGGCCCTAGTAAAGGAAGGGAATAATGAAGGGCAAGAAGTCAGAGAAGGAGACCCACCAGGAGTGACTCAGGACTCTGAGAATCCAGCTGAGGGCTACCGAAAAGAGGACTGCTTAATGGGTGGTCAGGAGTTGTGGCATATATTAGGAGGAGCACTAGGACGTCCATGCAACTAAAGCATCCATGAATACTTTGTCAAAAATGGATGATGGATGATAGGCAGGCTTTCTCAACAGAACTGCAACAAGAACAACATATATTCAGAGGAAAACAATCTGGCCCTCTCAAAACCAAAGGAAGTCACAGGGAGAAAAGAAAAGAATTATATTGTTTATTATCTTTCCTTATTGAAATGACATGGGTGGGTTTCCTAAAATGTCCTTCTTTGAATTGGGTCTTTATCCTTGTAAATTAGAGTTTACCCGCCTCTTCCATCTCTGGATTTGATGAGAGGACATGACAATGCCTTCACTAAATACATAGAAGAGTGGCCCAAGCAAATGACTTGACCTGGCCTTCTGTGTGTTGGCAGGGGTTGGATTACTGCTTCAAAGGCTTCCGTCTAAACTAGAGAGCTGAATTTTGTAGGTTTCCTGACCTAATCTTGGAAGTTTCTATGTGTCTGGGAATTTATCCTTTTCTCTCAGTTCTTGGATTTGCTAGAATAAATGTGTGGCTATGCCTTTTCGGTTATTCTTTTTTCTTGCTACCAGTTGTGATGTGGTTTCATACTTGCAGCTGTGTGCTTGTCTCCCTGTTTTATCCCAGTAATGGCTTCTGCGGTTTGTTCGTGTTGTCAAAACTCAAGTGTGAGATCTCCTGATTTTTTTCCTATTGGTTTGTTTGTATTTCCTTAATTTTGATAATCACATGTCTGATTTCAATTTTTCTGTTAACTTTGGAGTTCGGTTTTTCTTCATCTTGTTCCTTCAGTCGTCCTTTTAGGTGCTTTCTTTTTTGGTGTTTTTAAATATTGGAAATGCATGAATTTAACCCTATATGGTTTCCCCATAAAATGTTTTGGCATCCTCTAAGTTTCTTAGAATTCCTTCGTTCATGGCTCTTTCTTCTTTCCTTTGGATTTTCTTTCTTGCATTCATTGTAGTTCGTGAGTGTGTTGTGTTTTCCACTTTTAGTGTCTGGCTGTATTTCCAATTTGAAAGTGATATCTTCCTGTTTTCATACCTTCGTGATGATAAGTGCACCGGATAGGTTTTGACTTCTCTTCCATGAATTACGACTGGATTTGGACTCGAGCTCATGACCTGTGATAGACGAAGTTAGGTCTGCAGCTGGGAAGAGCATATCTTATTGTCCTCAGAGACGCAATCTTACTCATGGATCCCCAAAGTTCAGGTGGTCTCGAATGCCCATGTGGACGTCTGTTATTCCTTAGCACCTTCCCATCCAGATAATCTGTCCTATGCTTAACCTGGATATCATAGTTGCCAACAGTATTGGATAAAAGTCGCCATCTCCATTCCTGTGTGTTCATAGGCTTCCAACGTTTAGATACACCCTTGTTCGTGGTGGATGTGTTGGCAATTCTTCCAGGTTTCTGATGTTTTGATGATCCATCAAGACAAAACACCTTCCACTTAGCTTTTTTCTCTCGAAGGCATAAAATGACTCTCGCTGACTTATGCACAAACACTTTGGCTCTCTTCTCCTTAGGAATAGCATAACCTACGTCTTCCCTGTTTCTTCACTTGCAAGCTATGAGTATCTTTATAGTCGAAGGAAATCTCCTATGGTCAACAGAAGGACGAGTCTGTTTAATATTTGCTGTTTTCTTATGGATGTTTCTATTTTTTTTTTTTTTGGAATTTCAACCACTGTTACAAACTGTTTGTATTGACGGGAGACTTTAGTCCTGAGTACTGAATGTATTATTGATAGGTAATAGTTCACTTTCTCATTTCGGTTGGCTTCTGACTTGGATTCTATTTGCCTTTCACCTATATGGTATTTTCTTGGGGTTTCTTCATTGGTACGATTCCTCGCTTCCTCCCCATTTTGCATGTCTTATCTTTGTGTGTTTGCATGTGCATGTGTTAATGCTGTGTGGTGTGTGTGTGTGTTTCACATCACAATTATTATTAAAATACGAGAGAATGGATTTCGGTCTCTTGTGGGTAGCAATTCAATTTGACATGCCTTGAAATCTCACATTCCATCAGTTTCAGGAAATCTCCTGCAAGGAATGTCATCTCTTGTCCTTTCAAGAATCCCGTGTTCTCACAAAACGGCCTTCCAACAAACAGCACCATTTGAATTCCTCATTAGAGTCATACTGTTTGTCCCAATACCCTTTCTTTTTTGTATGTTTCTTGACTGTCATGAGTTAGTAAAATCGTCTGTTTATTGTCTTTCTGAGAATGATAGATGTGACAAAGTCCAATGCTCTCTGCAAGACTGCCATAAGAGACATGTGGAAGAATTCCTTCTTGCTTATGTCACAGTACAAATTGTGGTGACATGAAGACAGTGAGATGGTAGTAGTGTCTAATAACCTCATGCTTCTTCAACCATGAAGGCAACAAAAAGATGACCACAACAACTGCAGTGGGGTGGAAATTGACCTGAAGCCTACAAGGTAAACTCCACAGCGAAAGAGAACGGAAGTTGCAGAGATGATGGGAGAAGGTTGGAGACATGGCTCAGGGGAGATTTGGTTGGTTAGTGGATCAGAGGGCTGGAGCCCATGAAGAGGACCAAAGCACAGGAGAGCAGGGCACACTGGGAACGCACAAGGAACCTGTTTCCCAGTGCCGTTCACTGTGAGACGCAGAGGGTCTGAAGGGCACGAGTACTTGACAACACAAGTGTTGAGGGCTGAAGTTTTCCTATCAGCAGGCTTGGCAGACATCAACTTGAAAGAACACCATCTTTTTCCTGCATATGACACCAACAAGCGACCAGGAGCAGACAGCCTGGAGACAATGATCAGAGAGAGACAATACCAAGAGACGCAGTGGGAAGATGATGAGTCGTGGGAGTGATTCCATGAAAGGCAGTGTTCGTGGAGATGACTCAACGTGGACATAATAAATTTTGGGCTCTCGCAACAGCAGCATCAAGACAGAGCTTGGCCAAGACAGGTATGTGAGGACAGAGACTCCCTAGCCAGCCAACGCGAAATACCAACAGTGGAACACTTGGAGGACTGCCTTCCTCAGTCCAAGATGCTTAGTCCAAGGAGAACAGACTCTCCCATACGGGATGAGAAGAAAGCTTTGACCACATGTTCTCTTCTGAACACAGCATTCTGCAGGCCTGCGTTCTGCTGAGTTGGTAGAGTTTCTCCTTTCACAGGCACACCAGAGCCCAGAAGGTAAACCTCAGCATATTCAGCCCGGACCATAAAAACAACAAACGGCCGGAAAGGAGAGCTACTGCAAATGACTGGCCTCCAGGACAGGGTCAGCCACAACACAAACAGCAGTGGCATGCATGCCACATACACACTCACAAACACACACACACACACGCACGCACTCAACAAACCTTAAGGGCGAGCCCTGGGTCACTCACGGATCACTTCCTCCTAAATAAATTACCCTAGGTTAGAAAACAGAATGAGTTTAACGAATACAGAGAGGTGACAGAGACTTAGATCCAATGCAAAGATGGAAGAATCAATTGATGCCGGGGTAAAGGAAGAAGGAGTGATTACGACTAGGCAGTCAGAGTGAAACCTCTACATAGAACACGCCCGATGCGGGATAGAAAGCCGTGGCCTGGATACTCGCAATACATCAGAAAACATAGAAGATATCAGAGAGTCTCGAAACACAGAGATAGAACTGATAAAGATAAAAACACCTAAAGAACTCCTGAAGAGAAGATTGGCAGGAGACTGGATGCAAAGTTCGGGAACATGGTAGAAGTGGAGGATCCAATTAGGAACCGAGAAGAACAAGCCTAGAAAATAGGACGCAAATTCTAAGAGAGAAGGCAGAATGATGGAACATGATAGTGAGCTTAGGGAATCTCTAAGGAAATGAAAGAGGTGCCTCTTGTAGGTGAAGTAAGAGTGAGAGAAAGAAAAGAGGGCTGATCCTAGGTTAGAGAACTCGGGGCTGGAAAGGACCCTCATCTGGGAGCAGAGAAAGTGGTCCAGAATCAGAGGCACAGAGGACTCCCAACACCTTCCACAGAAGCGGAGCACCTAAAGACATAGTGCCATTCCACCTGGAAAATCTAGGCATGGGAGTATTCTCTTTAGGCAAATAGGCATCGGAGAATAGTTTCTCCATAGCCCAATCACTGACTTCAAGAGGAAAAGCTATACCAGCTCTCGAAGCAGGCCGGATAGCTCAAGCAACAGCAGCCAAGCCAAAATCCTTATCCCCTGCCTTTCTGAACAATGACAGAGCAGCAGTTCTGTCTAGAACCAGGAGGTATTCAGAAGTCAATTGTTGGGTCCCGGGTTATGTCCATCAGTTCAGAGGCGGCCTTCAGATCAACTCATGATTCCAGGGCCTTGGCATTGACTCTGTTCTCAGGTTCTCTGCTCAGGGGCAAGTAAGCTTCTCCCTCTCCAGCTCCACCCCCTGATTGGGATCTCTCTGCCTCTCTGTCCAAATGTGCATGTGCACGTTCGATAAGATAACAAAGACAAAAACAGTGCACAATAATTGACTGGGGCCAAAGGATGTTTTATTGAATTTGGACCTAGGTTCCTATGGAGGGCAGCCAGGTATAGAGAACCTCCCACCATCCTAAAATGCCCGACCTTCGCTCGGAGCTCCCTTGTTCATTCTCCTGTTCTTTGCCTTCCTGGATCTCCTCACCAACCTGCAGCATCCGCTGTCTGTCATGCTGTACTGACCCCTTGTTAACACATTGTGCATCCTCTCGGGGCTCCATTGGAACATGCCCATCTTCCTCAAGAGGCACTGTTTGCTTATCGTATGTAACCATTTGGGGGATGGTCATGAGAGGGTGAAGGCAGGCTTGTGCTGCCACATATCCATGCAGTTACACAGAGGGTAGCTGATCCAACATGAGGGAGTGCTCAAGGTTCTTCCACATTCGAATCTTCTTCAATGCGTCCTTTTGCACATACAAGTTGTCTTCCTGAAACGGGCACGGAAGTCTTTCAGATGGCTTCACTTGGGCTTGGGTCTCTTCCAACTTGCTCTCCGTTGGCTCCTGTGGACTCCAAGAACATGAGTCCGTCCTGGACCTAAGGTTTTAGGGTGTAGAGTCTGCTTTGGATGCATGGTCTTTTTTGAAGATTGGGAGGCCTTGTTGGCACCGTTTCTGGAGACCATCGAGGTACTCGTGTGCTTGCTGTGGCAGACTCCAGACATGTCTTTGGCACGGTTGCGGGGGTTCACTTTGAGCTTCCCTTGGGTGGACCTTTTCCTGTTGAGATGCTCCATGATTTGGTGGGAGGGTCTCACCCTTACGCAGGGCTCGGAATTCCTCCCCTGAGGCATTTCTTGCGGTCTGTTAGTTTCTTGGCCTCTCGTGGCTAAGATGGAATGAGGGAACCTTGCCTTTCTCCGAGGTCCAGAGGGCTGGTGCTGACACTCACGACCAAATACTACGAATTGGGCCATGGAGAAGGTGACACCGACTCGCTTCGCAAACTGCCTTGGTGAGAGACCCAGGCGGCTCCAGCGGTTTGGGTTGGCTTGGGGTCATCTTGGCCCACCCATGACTACTCCAGTCAAGTGTAGTGATCAGGCCTGGGTTGATGAGGAGTGGTTGCTATGACCTCAAAGCTTTGAGACAACACAGATGGTGGCTTCACTGAAGCAGCTGTCCCTCTACCATGACCTTGGTGTCCTATGGCTTTAAGTACAAAGCCCCGGGAAGGACAGAACAAGAGCCCTCTGAACCTGATCAAGAACTCAGGATGTCTTGTGGTTTAATGTCCAACTTCCCCTTTCTGGAGACATAGAGGAAGAAAAATGACATTCAGTATACCTTCCTTTAGGCCAACATATCCCCGGAGATGGCAAGGTGTTCTTTTACACTACAATTTCTAGATATCTCAAGAAAAAGTGAGGCCTCGCGGGTATAAGCAGCTCTCCGTGGGGTTTGTCGTCCTGTGGGTGAGAGCGTACTTTGTCAGCGTCTTTTGCTTATGGGTCAGTGATGACTAAGGTACGGAAAGTCCCTTTCCGAGGTAAAAGGTGAGGGCATAGATATATGGTGCCGTCTGTGGCCTCATCTCCTAGTGTTCTGAAACACGCGGCTAAGGGATGAGGCCTCTGTCTACCTGGCTTTCCCTTAAATACCTTTGCAAAGTCTTTGAGGAGAGTGATATTCTGCATCTGAGCTAACGCTCAATGAAGAGGCCTGGACCGAACCCGTTGTTATTATTAGTTAACTGTACTTGTTGTGGTAACGGGTATAGACATGTGGACCAAGACTTTAGTCAGAAAGAAAGGGACGGCCTATACCGAAGGCTTGCAAGGCCCATTCGAGCAGACATTTGGAGTGAGCCGCAATGCCCTTGCAAGGACTAGTGGACCAGGACGTTTGGGTCCATTTCGGCACCACAGTAATCCTCTGCCGACGAGTGAATGAACCCCTGGACCTTCCCATGACATGAATGTCCCATGCCCTGCTGTTGGGAAATGGAAAAGGCAAGCAGACAAAGGGAAATGTCATATGGCTACCCACAATATGTGCCTCGGGAGGAATACCTTGGCCCACTTAAGGAAGGGAATAATGAAGGGCAAGAAGTCAGAGAAGGAGACCCACCAGGAGTGACTCAGGACTGAGAACCAGCTGACGGTTACCGAAAAGAGAACTACTTAATGGGTGGTCAGGAGTTGTGGCATATATTAGGAGGAGCACTAGGACGTCCATGCAACTAAAGCATCCGTGAATACTCTGTCAAAAATGGATGATGGATGATAGGCAGGCTTTCTCAACAGAACAGCAACAACAACATCAATTCATAGGAAAACAATGTGGCCCTTTCAAAACCAAAGGAAGTCACAGGGAGAAAAGGAAAGAATTATATTGTTTATTATCTTTCCTTATTGAAATGACATTGGGTGGGTTTCCTAAAATGTCCTTCTTTGAATTGGGTCTTTATCCTTGTGAATTAGGTTTACCCGCCTCTTCCATCTCTGGATTTGATGAGAGGACATGACAATGCCTTCACTAAATACCTAGAAGAGTGGCCCAGGAAAATGATCTTTTAGGCCAACCTTTCTCCAGAGATGGCAAAGTTTTCCTATTTCCTCTGAAATATCTAGAGATATCAGAAACAACAAGGCCTCTTGTATATCATCCCGTCTCTCTGAGGTTTGTCATCCTTTGCATGAGAGAGTGACATTATACATTATAGCTAAGCCTTAAGGAGGAGCAATGGTCAACACTCCTTGTTACCATTATTTATCTCTACCTACTGTGTTAATGGGTATAACCCTGTTGACCAAGTCTCTTTAATCAAAGGAAAATTAATGGCTTATATCGATGGTCTGCAAGGCTTACTTGAACAGAACTGAGGATTGAGCTGCTATGTCCTTGCAAAGACTAGTGGATAAAGAAGGTGTGGTCCATATTGGCAACAGAGTATTCCTCAGCCATTAGGGAGGATGAACTCTTGATTCTTGCACTCGCATGAATGCCACAGGACTGGGTTTGTGAAATGAAATGGGCAAGGAGACATAGGGAAATATCATATGGCTTCTCTCATATGTGCCCTAGGACGAATACCACGGCCCTTAGTAGATAGAAGGAAAAACTGAAGGGGTTAAGTCAGAGAAGGAGACAAACCAGGAGTAACTCAGAACTCTGAGGAATCAAGCTGAGAGTCAAGGGAAAAAGAGACATGCAGGGAATGAGGGAACGGGCTAATGGGTGTTGAAGAGTTCTGGCATATCTTAGGCGGAGTACTAGGTCATATATGGAACTGAAGCATCAGTGAATACTCTGTCAAAAATGGATGATGGATGACAGGCTGGCTTCCTCAACAGTACAAAATAATACAAAAACAAGCTGGCCCTTTCAAATGCAGGTTAAGACAGACAGAGAAAAGGAAAGAATTATATTTTTATTGTGTTTAATTATTGAAATGGAATATAATTTATTTCCTAAAATGTCATTATTTGAATTGGGTCTTTATACTCGTAAAGTGGAGTTCATCCACCTCCTCCATTTGTGGAATTGATGAGAAGAAAATGGCATTGCCTTCTCTAAATATCTAGAAGAGTTGAACAGGAAATGATTTGCACCTCGCCATCTGTGTGTTGACAGGGGTTTGATTACTGCTTCAAACGCTTTAGTCACTACTACAGAGCTGAGATTTTGTAGGTTTCCTGACCTCATCTTTGGAGTGAATATGTGTCTTGGAATTTATCCTTTTCTCTCAGTTCTTTTCTTTTGGGTTTGCTTCATTAGTGCTATTCTTCACTTCCTCCCCATCTTTTGTGTGTCTTATCTGTGTGTGTGTGTGCTGAGTGTGTTTCAAATAACAATTATAATTAAATTGATGGAGATAGGAAGTCGGTATTTAATGGATAGCAGTTCCATTTGACATGCCTTGAAAACTCACATTCCCTCTCTTTCAGCCACATTTCCTACAAAAAATGTCATCTTTTGTCCTCTTTGATAAACACATATTCTCTCAAACCTGACCTCAACAAACACCACATTTTGTGTGCCTGGGTAGTGTCGTATTATTTGTCCCTTTTTCCCTTGCTTTTTCATATGTCTCTTGTATGTTATTTGTCTTTCTGGGACTGATAGATGTGACGTAGGCTAATGCTCTCCACAATTCTGCCACATGAGGCAAGTGGAAAGAATTCATTCTTGCTTATGGCTGGGTAAGAGTCTGTGGGGCTTTTTCAGGACAGTGAGATGGTAGTAGTGTCTGGTAACTCCAGACTTGTCTTTATCCAGGAACACAACAGGAAGATTACCACATCAACTTCAACATGGCAGAAATGAACTGGAGCCCACAAAGCAAACTCCATAGCAAAAGAGAGAATAAGTTGCAATCACTATGGGAGAATATTGGAGACATGGTTTAGGGGAAAAGTGGAAAGTTGGTAATTCAGAAGGCAGTGAGACAATGCAATGGGCAAAGCCACAAGAGATCGGAGCACACTTGGAACCCACAAGGAGTACGTTCTCCAATTCCATTGATTCTGACCATCAGGGGGTCTGAATCATACTAGTTCATGCCAACAAAGGGCCTTGAGGCCTGGAGATTTTAGATCAGCAGCCTTGGCATATCAACTCAAAAGAACACTGTATTTCTCTGTCAGAGAACACCAACAAATAGCCAGGTGAAGACAGCCTGGAAACCACGATTAGAGACAATACCAGGTGACACAGTGGGAAGATGGTGGGTTATGGCTGTACATTAGTGAGAGGCAGTGTTCTTGGAGATGATTTGATGGGGGCAAAAGAAATTTGGGGCTCTTGCACAGGCAGCATCAAGCCCGAGCTACTGGCCAAAGACAGGTTGGTGAGGGCTTAAATTGCCTCTCCTGCAAACACAAAATTCTAACCATGGAACACATAGGGTACTGTGTTCCTCAGTCCAACTTGCTTCATTTTAAGAGCACAGATTCTCCCATAGGGGACTAGAAGAAAGCCCTGTCCACAGGCTGTCCCCTGACCACAGAATGCTACAGGCATTCATTCTGTTGTGAAGATTGAATTTCTCCTTTCACAGGCACAACAGATCCCACCAAGCTAAACCTCAGCCTATTCATCCCAGACCCCAAACACACCAAAAGGCTGGCAAAGAGAGCCTCTGCAGATGACTGGTCTCAAGGACAGGGGGCAGCTATGATACAACAGCAGAGGGCATGCATGCCACACACACATACCCGAGACTCCCTCAAGGGCCAGCCCTTGGGCACTCCATGATATCTTATTTCTAAAGAAATTACCATCAGGATAAAAAACAGAATTGATTTTTCAAATACTGAGAAAAAGTCAGAGACCTATATCCAAGACAAAGATGGAAGAATCAATTGTTGCCAAGGAAGAAGACAAGAAATGATCATGGCCAGGTAATCGGAGTGAAACCTCACATATAACACGCCCAATGGAGGATTGAAAGCAGAAAGATATCAGGGAGTCTCAAAACACATAGATTAAACTGATAGAAATAAAATAAAGTAAAATAAAATAAAATAAAATAAAATAAAATAAAGAATTCCTAAAGAAAAGATTGGTAGCAGACTGAAGGAAAAGTCCAAGAAGCTGGCAGAAGCAAAGGACCAAATTTTTGACCTGGCAGAAAAGGAATGGTAAATAAGGAAGTAAATCCAAAGAAAGAAGGAAGAATGATGAAACATGACAATGAGCTTAGGAAAGTCATTGACTCCAAGGAATAGAAAGAGGTGCTTATTGTAGGAGAAGTAGGAGTGAGAGAAAAAAAAGAGGGCTGAACATGGATTTGAGAATTCAGAGCTAAAACTGTCCCTCATCTGGGAGCAGAAACAGAGATCCAGATTCAGAGGCAAGGAGGACTCACATCACCATCCACAGAAGCATAGAACAACAAGACATAGTTTCATTCCCTCTGCAAAAGCTATCAATGGAGGAATTCTCTTTACCTAAATATGCGTGGGAGTGTAGTTTGTACATAGCCAAGTCACTTACCTCAAGAGGACAAACTATACTAGCTCTCGAAGCAGGCCAGATTACTCAAGCAACACCAGCCCAAGCCAAAATCCATTTCCCCTGCATTTGTGAACAATGACAGAGCAGTGGTTCACGTCTAGAACTAGGACGTATGCAGAAGTCAAAGGTTGTGTCATGGATTGTGTCTATCAGTTCAGAGGCGGCCTTCAGCTCAACTCATGATCCCAGGGTCTTGGCATCGACTCTGTTCTCAGGTTCCCTGCTCAGGGGTAAGTCAGCTTTTCCCTCTCCAGCTCTACACCCTGATTGTGATCTCTCTGTCCCTCTGTCAAATATGTGCATGTGCATTGTTTGACAAAAAGACAAAAACATAACCGGGGTACAAGGATTGACTGTGGCCAGAGGATGTTTTCTTTAATTTGGACCTAGATCTCTATGGAAGGCAGCCAGGTTCAGAGAACCTCCCACCATCCTCAAATGCCAGACCTTCGCTCAGAGCTCCAATGTTCATTCTCCTGTTCCTTGTCTTCCTGAATATCCTCACCAACCTGTAGCATACGCTGTCTGTGGCTCTCTAATGGACCTTTGTTGTCCCACTGTTCATCTTCTGCTGCCTCCATTAGAACACGCCCATCTTCCACAAGAGGCATTGTTTGCTTATCCCATGAAACCATTTGGGGGATGTTCATGAGAGGGTGAAGGCAGGCTTGTGCTGTCACATCTACATGTACTCCTCCAGAGGGTATCTGCAGGACCCTGTGGGAATGCTCCATGTTCTTTGACATTTGAATCCTCTTCAATGCGTCCTTTTGAAGATACAAGTTGTCTTCCTAAAACGGGCACGGAAGTCTTTCAGATGGCTTCACTTGGGCTATGGGTCTTTTCCAACATGCTCCATGCTTGCTCCTGTGGACTCCAAGTACATGAGTCCATTCTGGACCTAAGGTTCTAGGATGTAGAATCTGCCTTTGGTAAATCGTCAGTTTTGAAGATTTGGAAGTCATTTTGGCTCTATTTCTAGAGATGCTACAGCTACTCATTATAAGGTCCGCTAGGCCAGAGGGAGTCATTTTGTGTTTCTGCAGTAAACTTATATTGAACCCATGCTGTAAACAAAATTGACCCTACTCCTCCCAAAGGAGCTTACACTCAAAGCCTAGATACAAGGGTGAATCAGGCCAGGTGAAGACATCCCATTAGAGGGGCACGCATATATCTACTAGGGTAAATTGAGATCCAATTGTCCACCCATGTGTTACCTAGCATTTTTGTTTTTGTGGTGTAGCAGACTTAGCACGACTGTGCAGTTTTTTCTGTTTTGTTATCTCATGGGCCACGTCTGTATAGCCTGGCTAAACTACCGCTATAAATGTTAGTCTCTGAGGCTGGGAGGGGTTGCCACTTTGCAAGAGAAGGCCCTGACCGGTCAATATGATTCTCGATGCTTTGTGCAAAATTAACGTTTGCTTGACCTTCACTTTGTATCAGTCTCGCTCCTTTGAATAAGGACCCTATCTTTGGAGGGCCACCCGAATTCAAATGATGAGAACTGAAACAGCATTGGAATTTTTGGAAAAGCCTGTGGAGGTAAGATCATGGGATCCTGCATGGAGCTGCAGTGTACAGTCTCCTACCAATCTTCTCTTCAGGAGTTCTTTAGGTGCTTTTATCTTTATCAGTTTTATCTCTGTGGTTCGAGACTCTCTGATATCTCCTATGTTTTCTGACGTACAGCGAGTATCCAGGCCCCTGCTTTCAATCCCGCATCGGGCGTTTTCTATGTAGAGGGTTCACTCTGATTGCCTAGCCATAATCATTCCTTCTTCCTTTACCTGGGCATCAATTGATTTTTTCATCTTTGCATTGGATCTAAGTCTCTGTCACCTCTCTGTATTCGTTAAACTCATTCTGTTTTCTAACCAGAGGGTAATTTATTTAGGAGGAAGAGATCCGGAGTACCCAGGGCTGGCCCTTAAGGTTTGTTGAGTGCGTGCGTGTGTGTGTGTTTGTGAGTGTGTATGTGGCATGCATGCCACTGCTGTTTGTGTTGTGGCTGACCCTGTTCTGGAGGCCAGTCATTTGCTGTAGCTCTCCTTTCCGGCCGTTTGTTGTTTTTAGGGTCCGGGTTGAATATGCTGAGGTTTACCTTGGTGGGCTCTGGTGTGCCTGTGAAAGGAGAAATTCGAGCAAGTCAGGAGAACGCAGGCCTGCAGAATGCTGTGTTCAGAAGAGAACATGCGGTCAAAGCTTTCTTCTCGTCCCATATGGGAGAGTCGTTGTCCTTGGACTAAGCATCTTGGACTGAGGAAGGCAGTTTTCCAAGTATTCCACTGTCGGGATTTCGAGTTGGCTGGCTAGGGAGCCTATGTCCTCACATACCTGTCTTGGCCAGTAGCTTTGTCTTGATGCTGCTGTTGCGAGAGCCCAAAATTTATTATGTCCACATTGAGACATCTCCACGAACACTGCCTTTCACGGAATCACTCCCACTACTCACCATCTTCCCAGTGCGTCACTTAGTATTGTCTCTCTCTGATCATTGTCTCCAGGCTGTCTGCTCCTGGTCGCTTGTTGGTGTCATATGCAGGAAAAAGATGGTGTTCCTTCAAGTTGATGTCTGCCAAGCCTGCTGATAGGAAAACTTCAGTCTTCAACACTTGTGTTGTAAAGTACTCGTGCCCTTCAGACCCTCTGCGTCTCACAGTGAACAGCACTGGGAAACAGGTTCCTTGTGGGTTCCCAGTATGCCCTGCTCTCCTGTGCCTTGGTCCTCCTCATGGGCTCCAGCCCTCTGATCCACTAACCAACCAAATCTCCCCTGAGCCATTTCTCCAACCTTCTCCCATCATCTCTGCAACTTCCGTTCTCTTTCGCTGTGGAGTTTATCTTGTAGGCTTCAGGTCAATTTCCACCCCAATGCAGTTGTTGTGTTCATCTTCCTGTTGCCTTCATAGCTGAAGACAAGCATGAGGTTATTAGACACTACTACCATCTCACTCTCCTCCATGTCACAGCAATTCGTACTGAGACATAAGCAAGAATGAATTCTTCCACTTGTCTCTTATGGCAGTCTTGCGGAGAGCATTGAGCTTTGTTACATCTATCATTCTCAGAACGACATCAGACAGACGATTTCACTAACTCATGACAGTCAAGAATCATACGAAAAAGAAAGGGTATTGGTACAAACAGTATGACTCTAATGAGGAATTCAAATGGTGCTGTTCTTTGGAAAGCAGTTTTGTGAGAACATGTGTTACTTGAAGAGGACAAGAGATGACATTCCTTGCAGGAGATTTCCTGAAACTGATGGAATGTGAGATTTCAAGGCATGTCAAATTGAATTGCTACCCACCAGAGACCGAATTCCATTCTCTCGTATTTTAATAATAATTGTGATGTGAAACACACACACACCACACAGCATTAACATATGCACATGCAAACACACAAAGATAAGACATGCAAAATATGGGAAGGAAGCGAGGAATCGTACCAATGAAGAAACCCCAAGAAAATACCATATAGGTGAAAGGCAAATAGAATCCAAGTCAGAAGCCAACCGAAATGAGAAAGTGAACTATTACCTATCAATAATACATTCAGTATCAGGACTAAAGTCTTTCGTCAATACAAACAGTTTGTAAAAGTGGTTGAAATTCCAAATCAAAAAAAAAAAAAGTTAGAAAACATCCATAAGAAAACAACAAATATTAAACTAGCTTGTTTTTCTGTTGCCCATAGGAGATTTCCTTCGACTATAAAGATACTCATAGCTTGCAAGTGAAGAAACAGGGAAGATGTAGGTTATGCTATTCCTAAGGAGAAGAGAGCCAAAGTGTTTGTGCATAAGTCAGCGAGAGTCATTTTATGCCTTCGAGAGACAAAAGATAAGCGGAAGTTGTTTTGTCTTGATGGAGCATCAAAACAACAGAAACCTGGAAGAATTGCGAACATATACACCATGAACAAGGGTGTATCTAAACGTTGGAAGGTATGAACACACAGGAAGGGAGATGGCGAATTTTATCCAATACTGTTGGCAATTATGATATCTACGTTAAGCACAGGACAGATCATCTGGATGGGAAGGTGCTAAGGAATAACAGACGTCCACATGGGCTCTCGAGACCACCTGAACTTTGGGGATTGATGAGAAAGATTGCGTCTCTGAGGACAATAAGATATGTTCTTCCCAGCAGCAGACCTAACTTTGTCTATCGCAGGTCATGAGCTCGAGTCCAAATCCAGTCGTAATTCATGGAAGAGAAGTCAAAACCTATCCTGTGCACTTATGATCACAAATGTATGAAAACAAGAAGATATCACTTTCAAATTGGAAATACAGCCAGACACTAAAGTGGAAAACACAACACATTCATGAACTGCAATGAATGCAAGAAAGAAAATCCAAAGAAGAAAGAGCCATGAACGAAGGAATTCTAAGAAACTTAGAGGAGGATGCCAAAACATTTTATGGGGAAACCATATAGGGTTAAAAGCATGCATTTCCAAAATTTAAAAACACTGAAAAAGAAATCCCCCTATAAGGACGACTGAAGGAACAAGATGAAGAAAAACCGAACTTCAAAGTTAACAGAAAAATTGAAATCAGACATGTGATTATCAAAATTAAGGAAATACAAACAAACCAATAGGAAATAAATCAGGAGACCTCACACTTTGTTTTCACAACACGAACAAACCGCAGAAACCATTACTGGGATAAAACAGGGAGACAAGCACACAGCTGCAAGTATGAAACCACATGACAACTCGGAGAAAGGAAAAAAGAAAAACCGAAGAGGCACATCCACACATTTATGCTAGCAAATCCAAGAACGGAGAGAAAAGGATAAATTCCCAGACACATAGGAACATCCAAGTTAGGTCAGTAATCCTACAAAATCTCAGCTCTAGTAGTGACGAAACCATTTGAAGCAGTAATCCAACCCCAGCCAACACACAGAAGGCCAGGTCAAGACATTTTCCTGAGCCACTCCTCTAGGTATTCAGTGAAGGCATTGTGATGTCCTCTCATCAAATCCAGAGATGGAAGAGGCGGGTAAACTCTAATTCACAAGGATAAAGACCCAATTCAAAAAAGGATATTTTAGGAAACCAATTCCATGTCATTTCAATAAGGAAAGACAATAAACAATATAATTCTTTCCTTTTCTCCTGTGACTGCCTTTGGTTTAGAGAGGGCCATATTGTTTTCCTCTGAAATTATGTTGTTCTTGTTGCTGTTCTGTTGAGAAAGCCTGCCTATCATCCATCATCCGTTTTTGACAGAGTATTCACGGATGATTTAGTTGCATGTACGTCCAGTGCTCCTCCTAATATATGTCACAACTCCTGACTACCCATTAAGCAGTTCTCTTTTCGGTAAACCTCAGCTGGATTCTCAGAGTCCTGAGTCACTCCTGGTGGGTCTCCTTCTCTGACTCCTTGCCTGTAAGTATTCCCTTCCTTTTCCATTTCACAACAGCAGGGCATGGGACATTCATGTCAAGGCAAGGTCCAGGGGTTCATTCACTTCGACGGCAGAGGAATACTGTGGTGCCGAAATGGACCCAAACTTCCTGATCCACTATTCCTTGCAAAGGCATTGCGGCTCACTCCAAAAGTCTGCTCAAATGGGCCTTGCAAGTCGTCGGTATAGGCCGTCCCTTTCCTTCTGACTAAAGAGACTTGGTCCACATGTCTATAACCGTTACCACAACAAGTACAGTTAACTAATAATGACAACGGTTTTGGTCCAGGCCTCTTCAATGAGAGTTAGCTCTGATGCAGAAGGACACTCCCTCGAAGTCTTTGCAAAGGTATTTAAGGGAAAGCCAGGTAGACAGAGGCCTCATCCCTTAGCCGTGTGTTTCAGAACACTAGGAGACTAGGCCCCAGACAGCACCATATATCGATGCCCTCACCTTTTACCTCGGAAAGGGACTTTCCGTACCTTAGTCATCACAGACCCATAGGCGAAAGACGCTGACAAAGTACGCTCTCACCCACAGGACGACAAAACCCACGGAGAGCTATTCATACCCGCGAGGACTCACCTTTTCTTGAAATATCTGGAAATTGTAATGGAAAAGGACACCTTGCGATCTCTGGGGACATGTTGGCCTAAAGGAAGGTATACTGAATGTCATTTTCCTTCCTCTATGTCTCCAGAAAGGGGAAGTTGGACATTAACCCACAAGAAATCTTGAGTTATTGATCAGGTTCAGAGGGCTTTTGTACTGTCCTTCCTGGGGCTTCCTACTTCAAGCCATAGGACACCAAGGTCATGGGAGAGGGACAGCTGCTTCAGTGAAGCCAGCATTTGTGATGTCACAAAGCTTTGAGGTCATAGCAACCACTCCTCATCAACCCAGGCCTGATCACTACACTTGACTGGAGTAGTCATGGGTGGGCCAAGAGGACCTCAGGCAGTCCCAAACCTCTGGAGCCGCCTGGGTCTCTCACCAAGGCAGTTTGCGAAGCGAGTCGGTGTCACCTTCTCCATGGCCCAATTCGTAGTGTTTGATCGTGAGTGTCAGCACCAGCCCTCTGGACCTCGAGAAAGGCAAGGATCCCTCATTCCATCTTGGCCACGACTGGCCAATAAACTAACAGACCGCAAGCAAAGCCTCAGATGAGGAAAGCAGAGCCCTGCGCAAGGGTGCGGCCCTCCCACCAAATCACGGAGCATCTGAACAGGAAAAGGGCCACCCAAGGGAAGCCCAAAGTGAACCCCCGCAACAGGGCCAAAAACATGTCTGGAGTCTTCCACAGGGAGCACACAAGTACCTCGATGGTCTCCAGAAAAGGTGCCAACAAGGACTCCCAATCTTCCAAAAAGACCATGCATCCAAGGCAGACTCTACACCCTAGAACCTTAGGTCCAGGACGGACCCATGTTCTTGGAGTCCACTGGAGCCAACGGAGAGCATGTTGGAAGAGACCCATAGCCCAATGAAGCCATCTGAAAGACTTCCCTTCCCGTTTCAGGAAGACAACTTTTATGTCCAAAAGGACGCATTGAAGAGGATTCGAATGTGGAAGAACATTGAGCACTCCCTCAGGGTGGAGCAGCTACCATCTGTGGAACTGCATGTAGATGTGGCAGCACAAGCCTGCATTCACCCTCTCATGACCATCCCCCAAATGGTTACATGCGATAAGCAAACTGTGCCCCTTGCAGAAGATGGGCATGTTCCAATGGAGCCCCGAGAGGAAGCACAATGTGTTAACAAGGGGTCAGTACAGCGCAACAGACAGCAGATTCTGCAGGTTGGTGTGGTGATCCAGAAAGGCAAAGAACAGTAGAATGAACAAGGGAGCTCCGAGCGAAGGTCGGGAATTTTAGGATGGTGGGAGTTTCTCTGTACCTGGCTGCCCTCCATAGGAACCTAGGTCCAAATTCAATAAAACATCCTCTGGCCCCAGTCAATTATTGTGCAATGTTTTTGTCTTTGTTATCTTGTCCAACGTGCACATGCACGTATTGGACAGAGAGGCAGATAGATCCCAATCAGGGCGTGTGGCAGGATAGGGAGAAGCTTACGTGCCCCTGAGCCGAGAACCTGAGTACAGAGTCAATGCCAAGACCCTGGAATCATGAGTTGATCTGAAGGCCGCCTCTGAACTGATGGACACAACCCGGACCCAAACATTGACTTCTGAATTCCTCCTGGTTCTAGACAGAACCGCTGCTCTGTCATTGTTCAGAAAGGCAGGGGATAAGGATTTTGGCTTGGGCTGGTGTTGCTTGAGCTATCTGACCTGCTTTGAGAGCTGGTATAGCTTTTCCTCTTGAAGTCAGTGACTGGGCTATGGACAAACTATTCTCCGATGCCTATTTGCCTAAAGAGAATACCTCCATGCCTAGATTTTCCAGGGGGAATGACACTATGTCTTTAGGTGTTTCACTTCTGTGGAAGGTGTTGGGAGTCCTCTGTGCCTCGGATTCTGGACCACTTTCTCTGCTCCCAGATGAGGGTCCTTTTCAGCCCCGAGTTCTCCAATCTAGGATCAGCCCTCTTTTCTTTCTCTCACTCTTACTTCGCCTACAACAGGCACCTCTTTCATTTCCTTGGAGATTCCCTAAGCTCGCTATCATGTTCCATCATTCTGCCTTCTCTCTTAGAATTTGCGTCCTTATTTTCTAGGCTTGTTCTTCCCGGTCCCTAATTGGATCCTCCACTTCTGCCATGTTCCCGGACTTTGCATCCAGTCTCTAACCAATCTTCTTTTCAGGAGTTCTTTAGGTGCTTTTATCTTTATCAGTTTTAACTCTGTTGTTCGAGACTCTCTGATATCTTCTCTGTTTTCTGATGTACAGCGAGTATCCAGGCCGCTGGTTTCAACCCTGCATCAGGCGTGTTCTATATAGAGGTTTCACTCTGATTGCCTAGCCGTAATCAATCCTTCTTCCTTTACCCCGGCATCAATTGATTCTTCTATTTTTGCATTGGATCTAGATCTCTTTCACCTCTCTGTATTCATTAAACTCATTCTGTTTTCTAAGCTGAGGGTAATTTCTTTAGGAAGAATAGATCCAGGAGTGACCCAGGGCTGGCCCTTAATGTTTGTTGAGTGCATGCATTTGTGTGTGTGTGTGTGTGTGTATGTGGCATGCATGCCATCTGCTGTTTGTGTAGAGGCTTACCCTGTCCTTGAGGCCTGTCATTTGCAGTGCCTCTACTTTCCTTCTGTTTGGTGTCTTTAGCGTCCGGTCTTAATATGCTGAGGTTTACCTTGGTGGGCTCTGGTGTGCCTGTGAAAGTAGAAATTCCACCAACTCAGCAGAACGCAGGCCTGCGGAATGCTGTGTTCAGAAGAGAACATGTGGTCAAAGCTTTCTTAACGTCCCCATGGGAGAATCTCTTCTCCTTGGACTAAGCATCTTGGACCTAGGAAGGCAGTTCTCCAGGAGTTCCACGATTGGGATTTCGGGTTGGCAGGCTAGGCAGCCTATGTCCTCACCTACCTGTCTTGGCCATAAGGTTTGGCTTGATGCTGCTGTTGTGAGAGCCCCAAAATTATTACGTCTACATTGAGACATCTCCATTAACACTGATGCACTCCATTCACTGATGCAGTCTTACGACTCACCATCTTCCCACTGCATCTCTTAGTATTGTCTCTGATCATTGTCTCCAGGCTGTCTGCTCCTGGTTGCTTGTTGGTGTCATATGCAGGAAAAAGATGGTGTTCCTTCAGGTCGATGTCTGCCAAGCCTGCTAATTTGAAAATTTTAGCCTTCAACACTTGTGTTGGTCAAGTACTCATGCCCTTCAGACCTTCGGTATGTCACAGTCAATGGCACTGGGAAACTGGTTCCTTGTGGGTTCCCAGTGTGCCTTGCTCTCCTGTGCCTTGGTCCTCTGCATGGGTCCCAACCCTCTGATCCATGAACCAACCATACCTCCCCCGAGCCATGTCTCCAACCTTCTCCCATTATCTCTGCAACTTCCGTTCTCTTTCACTGTGGCGTTTACCTTGTAGGCTTCAGGTCAATTTCCACCCCACTGCAGTTGTTGTGGTCATCTTCCTATTGCCTTCATGGCTGAAGACAAGCATGAGGTTATTAGACACTACTACCCTCTCACTGTCCTCCATGTCACCGCAATTCGTACTGAAACATAAGCAAGAAGGAATTCTTCCACTTGTCTCTTATGGCAGTCTTGCGGAGAGCATTGGACTTTGTCACATCTATCATCCTCATAAAGACATCAAACAGACGATTTCACTAACTCATGACAGTCAAGAAACATACGAAAAAGCAAGGTATTGGGACAAATAGTATGACTCTAATGAGGAATTCAAATGGTGGTGTTTTTTGGAAGGCAGTTTTGTGAGAACACGTGTTTCTTGAAGAGGACAAGAAATGACATCCCTTGCAGGAAATTTCCTGAAACTGATGGAATGTGAGTTTTCAAGGCATGTCAAATTGAATTGCTACCCATAGAGACCGAATTCCATTCTCTCGCATTTTAATAATAAGTGTGATGTGAAACACACACAGACCCAACCCACATTAACACATGCACATGCACACACACATGAACACACACAAATATAAGACATGCAAAAGATGGGGAGGAAGCGAGGAATCGTACCAATGAAGCAACCCCAAGAAAATACCATATAGGTGAAAGGCAAATAGAATCCAAGTGAGAAGCCAACCGAAATGAGAAAGTGAACTATTACCTATCAATAATACATTCAGCGCTCAGGACTAAAGTCTCCCGTCAATACAAACAGTTTATAAGAATGGTAGAAATTCCTAAAAAAAAAAAAAGTTAGGAAAGATCCATAAGAAAACAACAAATATTAAACAAGCTCGTCCTTCTGATGCCCATAGGAGATTTCCTTCGACTATAAAGATACTCATAGCTTGCAAGTGAAGAAATCGGGAAGACGTAGGTTATGCTATTCCCAAGGAGAAGAGAGCCAAAGTGTTTGTGCCTAAGTCAGCGAGAGTGATTTTATGCCTTCGAGAGAAAAAAAGCTAAGCGGAGGGTGTTTTGTCTTGATGGAGCATCAAAACAACAGAAACCTGGAAGAATTGCCAACACATCCACCACGAACAAGGGTGTATCTAAACGTTGGAAGCCCATGAACACAGGAGGAAGGGAGATGTCGACTTTTATCCAATTCTGTTGTTAACTATGATATCCACGTTAAGCACAGGACAGATTATCTGGATGGGAAGGTGCTAAGGAATAACAGACGTCCACATGAGCTCTCGAGACCACCTGAACTTTGGGGATTGATGAGAAAGATTGCGTCTCTGAGGACAATAAGATATGTTCTTCCCAGTGGCAGACCTAACTTTGTCTATCGCAGGTCATGAGCTCGAGTCCAAATGCAATCGTAATACATGGAAGAGAAGTCAAATCCTATCCTGTGCACTTATGATCACGAAGGTATGAAAACAGGAAGATATCACTTTCAAATTGGAAATACAGCCAGATCTAAAGTGGAAAACACAAACACTCACGAACTACAATGAATTCAAGAAAGAAAATCCAAAGGAAAAGAAGAAAGAGCCATGAAAGAAAGAATTCTAAGAAACTTAGAGGATGATGCCAAAACATTTTATGGGGAAACCATATAGGGTTAAATGAATGCATTTCCAAAATTTTAAAAAACCGAAAAAGAAAGCACCTAAAAGGAGGACTGAAGGAACAAGATGAAGAAAAACCGAACTCCAAAGTTAACAAAAAAATTTAAATCATACATGTGATTATCAAAATTAAGGAAATACAAACAAACCAATAGGAAATAAATCAGGAGACCTCACACTTCAGTTTTGACAACACGAACAAACCGCAAAAGCCATTACTTGGATAAAACAGGGAGACAAGCACACAGCTGCAAGTATGAAACCACATGACAACTGGGAGAAAGGAAAAAAGAATAACCAAAAAGGTATATACACACCTTTATGCTAGCAAATCCAAGAACTGAGAAAAAAGGAAAAATTCCAAGACACATAGTAACTTCCAAGTTTAGGTCAGGAAAACTAGAAAATCTCAGCTCTCTAGTAGTGACGGAAGCATTTGAAGCAGTAATCCAACCCGTGCCAACACACAAGGCCAGGTCAAGTCATTTTCCTGGGCCACTCCTCTAGGTATTTAGTGAAGGCATTGTCATGTCCTCTCATCAAATCCAGCGATGGAAGAGGCGGGTAAACTCTAAATCACAAGGATAAAGACCCAATTCAAAGAAGGACATTTAAGGAAACCAATCCCATGTCATTTCAATAAGGAAAGATAATAAACAATATAATTCTTTCCTTTTCTTTCTGTGACTTCCTTTGATTTTGAGAGAGCCACATTGTTTTTCTCCGAATTTATGTTGTTCTTGTTGCTGTTCTGTTGAGAAAGCCTGCCTATCATCCATCATCCATTTTTGACAGCGTATTCACGGATGCTTTAGTTGCATGTACGTCCTAGTGCTCCTCCTAATATATGCCACATCCTGAACACCAATTAAGCCATTCTCTTTTCTGTAAGCGTCAGCTGGATTCTCAGAGTCCTGAATCACTCCTGGTGGGTCTCCTCATCTGACATCTTGCCCTTCAGTAATCCCTTCCTTTACTAAGGGCCAAGGTATTCCTCCCGAGGCACATAATGTGGGAAGCCATATGATATTTCCCTTTGTCTGCTTGCCTTTTCCATTTCCCAAAAGCAGGGCATGGGACATTCCTGTCAAGGCAAGGTCTAGGGGTTCATTCACTTCGACGTCAGAGGAATACTGTGGTGCCGAAATGGACCCAAACTTCCTGATCCACTAGTCCTTGCAAGGGCATTGCGGCTCACTCCAAAGGTCTGCTCAAATGGGCCTTGCAAGCCATCTGTATAGGCCGTCCCTTTCCTTCTGAGAAAAGAGACTTGGTCCACATGTCTATACCAGTTACCACAACAAGTACAGTTAACTAAAATGACAACGGGTTTGGTACAGGCCTCTTCATTGAGAGTTAGCTCTGATGCAGAAGGACACTCCCTCGAAGTCTTTGCAAAGGTATTTAAGGGAAAGCCAGGTAGACAGAGGCCTCATCCCTTAGCCGTGTGTTTCAGAACACTAGGAGACTAGGCCCCAGACAGCACCATGTATCGATGCCCTCACCTTTTACCTTGGAAAAGGATTTCAATACCTTACTCATCACTGACCCATAGGCAAAAGACGCTGACAAAGAATGCTCTCACACACAGGGCGACAAACCCCATGGAGAGTGCTCATACCTGCGAGGCCTCAGTTTTTCTTGCAGTATCTAGAAATTGTAGTGGAAAAGGACACCTTGCCATCTCCGGGGATATGTTGGCCTAAAGGAAGGTATACTGAATGTCATTTACCTTCCTCTATGTCTCCAGAAAGGGGAAGTTGGACATTAAACACCAAGACTTCCTGAGTTCTTGATCAGGTTCAGAGGGCTCTTGTTCTGTCCTTCCTGGGGCTTCGTACTTAAAGCCATAGGACACCAAGGTCATGGGAGAGGGACAGCTGCTTCAGTGAAGCCAGCATCTGTGATGTCACAAAGCTTTGAGGTCATAGCAACCAGTCCTCATCAACCCAGGTCTGATCACTACACTTGACTGGAGTAGTCATGGGTGGGCCAAGAGGACTCCAAGCCGTCCCAAACCGCTGGAGCCACCCGGGTCTCTCACCAAGGCAGTTTGCGAAGCAAGTCGGTGTCACCTTCTCCATGGCCCAATTCGTAGTGTTTGGTCGTGAGTGTCAGCACCAGCCCTCTGGACCTCGGAGAAAGGCAAGGGTCCCTCATTCCATCTTAGCCACGACTGGCCAAGAAACAAACAGACCACAAGCAAAGCTTCAGGGGAGGAAATCCGAGCACAACGCAAGGGTGAGGCCCTCCCACCAAAGCACGGGGCATTTGAACAGGAAAAGGGCCACCCAAGGGAAGCACAAAGTGAACCCCCGCAACAGGGCCAAAAACATGTCTGGAGTCTTCCACAGCGAGCACATGAACATCGAGCGTCTCCAGAAACGGTGCCAACATGGCCACCCAATCTTCCAAAAAGACCATGCATCCAAGGCAGATTTACACCCTAGAACTTTAGGTCCAGGACGGACTCATGTTTGGAGTCCACAGGAGCCAAAAGAGAGCATGTTGGAAGAGACCCATAGCCCAAGTGAAGCCATCTGAAAGACTTCCCTTCCGTTTCAGGAAGACAACTTGTATGTGCAAAAGGACGCATTGAAGAGGATTCGAATGTGGAAGAACCTTGAGCACTTCCTCAGCGTGGAGCAGCTACCCTCTGTGGAACTGCATGGAGATGTGGCAGCACAAGCCTGCCTTCACCCTCTCATGACCATCCCCCAAATGGTTACATGCGATAAGCAAACAGTGCCTCTTGCGGAAGATGGGCATGTTCCAATGGAGCCCCAGGATGATGCACAATGGGTTAACAAGGGGTCAGTACAGCGTGACAGAAAGCGGGTGTTGCAGGATGGTGAGGAGATCCAGGAAGGCAAAGAACAGGAGAATGTACAAGGGAGCTACGAGCGAAAGTCCGGTTTTAGGATAGTGGCAGGTTCTATGTACCTGGCTGCCCTCCATAGGAACCTAGGTCCAAATTCAATTAAACATCCTCTGGCTCCAGTCAATTATCGTGCACTGGTTTTGTTTTTGTTATCTTGTCCAACGTGCACATGCACGTATTGGACAGAGAGGCAGAGAGAACCCAATCAGGGTCTAGGGCTGGAGAGGGAGAAGCTTACTTGCCCCTGAGCAGAGAACCTGAGAACAGAGTCAATGCCAAGACCCTGGAATCCTGAGTTTATCTGAAGGCCGCCTCTGAACTGATGGACACATCCCAGGACCAAACCATTGACTTTTGAATACCTCCTGATTCTAGACGGAACCGCTGCTCTGTCATTGTTCAGAAATGCAGTGGATAAGGATTTTGGCTTGGGCTGGTGTTGCTTGAGCTATCCGGCCTGCTTCGAGAGCTGGTATAGCTTTTCGTCTTGAAGTCAGTGACTGGGCTATGGACAAACTATTCTCCGATGCCCATTTGCCTAAAGAGAATACCTCCATGCCTAGATTTTCCAGGGGGAATGACACTATGTCTTTAGGTGCTCCGCTTCTGTGGAAGGTGAAGGGAGTCCTTGTGCCTCTGATTCTGGACCACTTTCTATGATCCCAGATGAGGTTCCTTTTCAGCCCTGAGTTATCCAATCTAGGATCAACACTCTTTTTTTCTCTCACACTTACTCCTCCTACAAGAGGCACCTCTTTCATTTCCTTGGAGATTCCCTAAGCTCATTATCATGTTCTATCATTCTGCCTTCTCTCTTAGTATTTTCATCCTTATTTTCTAGGCTTGTTCTTCCTGGTCCCTAATTGGATCCTCCACTTCTGCCATGTTCCCAGACTTTGTATCAAGTCTCCTACCAATCTTCTCTTTAGGAGTTCTTTAGGTGCTTTTAACATTATCAGTTTTATCTCTGTGGTTCAAGACTCTCTGATATCTTCTATGTTTTCCAATGTACAGTGAGTATTAGGCCGCTTTTTTCAAACCCGCATCGGGCATGTTCTATGTAGAGGTTTCACACCGATTGCCTAGCCGTAATCATTCCTTCTTCCTTTACCTGGGCATCAATTGATTCTTCCGTCTTTGCATTGGATCTAGGTCTCTGTCACCACTCTGTATTCGTTAAACTCATTCTGTTTTCTAAACGGAGAGTAATTTCTTTAGGGAGAAGAGATCCGGGAGTGACCCAGGGCTGGCCCTTAATGTTTGCTGAGTGCATAGGTGTGTGTGTGTGTGTGTGTGTGTGTGTGTGTGTGTGTGTGTGTGTATGTGGCATGCATGCCATCTGCTGTTGGTGTAGTGGCTGACCCTGTCCTTGAGGCCAGTCATTTGCAGTGCCTCTCCTTTCCTGCCGTTTGGTGTTTTAGGGTACGGGCTGAATATGCTGAGGTTTACCATGGTGGGCTCTGGTGTGCCTGTGAAAGGAGAAATTCCACCAATTCAGCAGAACGCAGGCCTGCAGAATGCTGTGTTCAGAAGAGAACATGTGGTCAAAGCTTTCTTCTCGTTCCCTATGGAGAAACTGTTCTCCTTGGACTAAGCATCTTGTACTGAGGTAGGCATCCTCCAGGTGTTCCAAGGTTGGGATTTCGTGTTGGCTAGCTAGTCTGCCTATGTCCTCAGCTATCTGTCTTGGCCAGTCGGTCTGTCTTGATGCTGCTGTTGTGAGAGCCCAAAATTAGTATGTCCACATTGAGACATCTCCATTAACACTGATGTACTCCATTCACGGATGCACTCCCATGAATCACCATCTTCTCAATGCATCTCCTAGTATTGTCTCTGATCATTGTCTCCAGGCTGTCTGCTCCTGGTTGCTTGTTGGTGTCATATGCAGGAAAAAGATGGTGTTCTTTCAGGTCGATGTCTGCCAAGACTGCTGATATGAAAATTTCACCCCTCAACACTTTTGTTGTCAAGTACTAGTGCCCTTCAGACACTTGTATGTCAAAGTCAACGGCACTGGGAAACAGGTTCCTTGTGGGTTCCCAGTGTGCCTTGCTTCCTGTGCCTTGGTCCTCTGCATGGGATCTGGCCATCTGATCCACGAACCAACCAAATCTTCCCTGAGCCATGTCTCCGACCTTCTCCCATCATCTCTGCAACTTCCGTTCTCCCTCGCTGTGGCTTTTACCTTGTAGGCTTCAGGTTAATTTCCACCCCACTGCAGTTGTTGTGGTCATCTTCCTGTTGCCTTCATGGCTGAAGACAAGCATGAGGTTATTAGACAGTACTACCATCTCACTGTCCTCCATGTCACCGCAATTTGTACTGAGACATAAGGAAGAAGGAATTCTTCCACTTGTCTCTTATGGCAGTCTTGCAGAGAGCATTGGGCTTTGTCACATCTATCATTCTCAGAAAGACAACAAACAGACAATTTCACTAACTCATGACAGTCAAGAAACATACGAAAAAGCAAGGGTATTGGGACAAACAGTATGACTCTAATGAGGAATTCAAATGGTGATATTTGTTGGAAGGCAGTTTTGTGAGAACACGTGTTTCTTGAAGAGGACAAGAGATTCCTTGCAGGAGATTTTCTGAAACTGATGGAATGTGAGATTTCAAAGCATGTCAAATTGAATTGCTACCCATAAGAGACCGTATTCCAATCTCTCGTATTTTAATAATAAGTGTGATGTGAAACACACACAGACCACACACACATTAACACATGCACATAAACACACAGATGAACACACACAAACATAAGACATGCAAAAATGGGAAGGAAGCAAGGAATCGTACCAATGAAGCAACCCCCCCAAAAATACCATATAGGTGAAAGGCAAATAGAATCCTAGTGATAAGCCAACCGAAATGAGAAAGTGAACTATTACCTATCAATAATATTCAGGACTAAAGTCTCCCGTCAATACACACAGTTTGTAAGAGTGGTTGAAATTCCAAATCAAAAAAAAAAAAATGTTAGAAAAGATCCATAAGAAAACAACAAATTATAAACAAGCTCGTCCTTCTGATGCCCATCGGAGATTTCCTTCAACTATAAAGATACTCATAGCTTGCAAGTGAAGAAATCGGGAAGACATAGGTTATGCTATTCCCAAGGAGAAGAGAGCCAAAGAGTTTGTACTTAAGTCAGCGAGAGTGATTTTTTGACTTCGAGAGACAAAAGATAAGCCTTAGTTGTTTTGTCTTGATGGAGCATCAAAACAACAGAAACCTTGGAGAATTGCCAACATATACACCATGAACAAAGGTGTATCTAAACCGTGGAAGACCATGAAAACACAGAAAGGAGATGCCGAATTTTATCCAATACTGTTGGGAACTATGATATCCACGTTAAGCACAGGACAGATCATCTGGAGGGGAAGGTGCTTAGGAAAACAGACGTCCAAATGGGCTCTCGAGACCACCTGAACTTTGGGGATCCATGAATAAGATTGAGTCTCTGAGGACAATAAGATATGTTCTTCCCAGCGGCAGACCTAACTTTGTCTATCACAGGTCATGAGCTCGAGTCCAAATCCAGTCGTACTACATAGAAGAGAAGTAAAAACCTATCCTGTGCACTTATGATCACGTAGGTATGAAAACAGGAAGATATCACTTTCAATTGGAAATACAGACAGACACTAATAGTTGGAAAAAACAACACACTCACGAACTAGCAATGAATGCAAGAAAGAAAATCCAAAGGAAAAGAAGAAAGAGCCATGAACGAAGGAATTCTAAGTAACTTAGAGGAGGATGCCAAAACATTTTATGGGGAAACCATATAGGGTTAAATGCATGCATTTCCAAAATTTAGAAACACTTAAAATGAAAGCCACATAAAAGGACGACTGAATGAACAAGATGAAGAAAAACCGAACTCCAAAGTTAACAGAAAAATTGAAATCATACATGTGATTATCAAAATTAAAGAAATACAAACAACCAATTGGAAAAAAATCAGGAGATCTCACACTTCAGTTTTGACAACACGAACAAACCGCAGAAGCCATTACTGGGATAAAACAGGGAGACAAGCACACAGCTGCAAGTATGAAACCACATGACAACTGGTAGCAAGGAAAAAAGAATAACCGAAGAGGCACATCCACACATTTATGCTAGCAAATCCAAGAACTGAGAGAAAAGGATAAATTCACAGACACATAGAATCATCCAAGATGAGGTCAGGAAACCTACAAAATCTCAGCTCTCTAGTAGTGATGGAAGCATTTCAAGCAGTAATCCAAACCCTGCCAACACACAGAAGGCCAGGTCAAGTCATTTTCCTGGGCCACACTTCTAGATATATAGTGAAGGCATTGTCATGTCCTCTCATCAAATCCAGAGATGGAAGAGGCTGGTAAACTCTAATTCACAAGGATAAAAACCCAATTCAAAGAAGGACATTTTAGGAAACCCACCCATGTCATTTCAATAAGGAAAGACAATAAACAATATAATTCTTTCCTTTTCTCCCTGTGACTTCCTTTGGTTTTGAGAGGGCCAGATTGTTTTCCTCTGAATTTATGTTGTTGTTGTTGCTGTTCTGTTGAGAAAGCCTGCCTATCATCCATCATCCGTTTTTGACAGAATATTCACGGATGCTTTAGTTGCATGAACATCCTAGTGCTCTTCCTAAATTATGCCACATCTCTGACCACGCATTAAGTAGTTCTCTTTTATGTAACCCTCAGCTGGATTCTCAGAGTCCTGAGTCAATCCTGGTGGGGCTAATCCTCTGACTTCTTACCCTTCAATATTCTCTTCCTTTACTGAGGGACAAGGTATTCCTTCCGAGGCACATATTGTGGGAAGCCATATGATATTTCCCATTGTCTGCTTGCCCTTTCCATTTCCCATCAGCAGGGCATGGGACATTCCTGTCAAGGCAAGGTCTAGGGGTTCATTCACTTCGACGGCAGAGGAATACTGTGCTGCCTAAATGGACCCAAACTTCCCAATCCACTAGTCCTTGCAAGGGCATTGTGGCTCACTCCAAAGGTCTGCTCGAATGGGCCTTGCAAGCCGTCTGTATAGGCCGTCCCTTTCCTTCTGACTAAAGAGACTTGGTCAACATGTCTATACCCGTTACCCCAACAGTACAGTTAACTAATAATGACAACTGGTTCGGTCCAGGCCTCTTCATTGATAGTTAGCTCTGAAAGAAGGTCAATCTCCTTGAAGGCTTTACAAAGGTGTTTAAGGGAAAGCCAGATAGACAGAGGCCTCATCCCTTAGCCCGTGTTTCAGAACACTAGGAGACGAGGCCACAGACGGCACCATATATCGATGCCCTCACATTTTACCTTGGAAAGGGACTTTCAATACCTTAGTCATCACTGACCCTTAGGCAAAAGACGCTGACAAAGTACGCTCTCACCCACAGGTCGACAAACACCATGGAGAGATGCTAATACCCGCGAGGCCTCACCTTTTCTTGAGATATCTAGAAATTGTAGTGAAAAAGGACACCTTGCCATCTCGGGGGATATGTTGGCCTAAAGGAAGGTAAAATGAATGTCATTTTCCTTCCTCTATGTCTCCAGAAAGGGGAAGTTAGACATTAACCTACAAGACATTCTGAGTTCTTGATCAGGTTCAGGGGGCTCTTGTTCTGTCCTTCCTGGGGCTTCCTACTTAAAGCCATAGGACATGGTAGAGGGACAGCTGCTGCAGTGAAGCCAGCATCTGTGATGTCACAAAGCTTTGAGGTCATAGCAACCACTCCTCATCAACCCAGGCCTGATCACTACACTTGACTGGAGTAGTCATAGGTGGGCCAAGAGGACCCCAAGCCGTCCCAAACTGCTGGAGCCGCCTGGGTCTCTCACCAAGGCAGTTTGCGAAGCGAGTCGGTGTCACCTTCTCCATGGCCCAATTCGTAGGGTTTGGTCGTGAGTGTCAACACCAGCCCTCTGGACCTCAGAGAAAGGCAAGGATCCCTCATTCCATTATAGCCACAACTGGCCAAAAAACTAACAGACCGCAAGCAAAGGCTACGGGTTGGAAATCCGAGCACAACGCAAGGGTGAGGCACTCCCACCAAATCACAGAACATCTGAACAGGAAAAGGGCCACCCAAGGGAAGCACAAAGTGAACCCCCCAACAGGGCCAAAAACATGTCTGGAGTCTTCCACAGCGAGCACATGAGTATCTCGAGTTTCTCCAGAAACGGTGCCAACAAGGCCTGCCAATCTTCCAAAAAGACCATGCATCCAAGGCAGACTCTATCTACACCGTAGAACCTTAGGTCCAGGACGGGCTCATGTTCTTGGAGTCCACAGGGGCCAACAGAGAGCATGTTGGAAGAGACCCATTGCCCAAGTGAAGCCATCTGGAAGACTTCGGTGCCCGTTTCAGGAAGACAACTTGTATGTCCAAAAGGACGCATTGAAGAGGATTCGAATGTGGAAGAACCTTGAGCACTCCCTCATGGTGGAGCACCTACCCTCCGTGAAACTGCATAGAGATGTGGCAGCACAAGCCTGCCTTCACCCTCTCATGACCATCCCCCAAATGGTTACATTCGATAAGCAAACAGTGCCTCTTGTGGAAGATGGGCATGTTACAATGGAGCCCCGAGAGGATGCATGATGTGTTAAAAAGGGGTCATTACAGCGTGACAGACAGCGGATGCTGCAGGTTGGTGAGGAGATCCAGGGAGGCAAAGAACAGGAAAATGAACATGTGTTCTCCAAGCGAAGGTCAGGCATTTTAGGATAGTGGGAGGTTCTCTGTACCTGGCTGCCCTCCATAGGCACCTAGGTCCAATTTAATAAAACATCCTCTGGCCCCAGTCAATTATCTTGCACTGATTTTCTCTTTGTTATCTTGTCCAACGTGCGCATGCAAGTATTGGACAGAGAGGCAGAGAGATCCCAATCAGGGGGTGGAGCCAGAGAGAGAGAAGCTTACTTGCCCCTGAGCAGAGAACATGAGTACAGAGTCAATGCCAAGACCCTGGAATCATGAATTGATCTGAAGGCCGCCTCTGAACTGATGGACACAACCTGGGACCCAACCATTGACTTCTGAATACCTCCTGGTTCTAGTCAGAACCGCTGCTCTGTCATTGTTCAGAAATGCAGAAGATTAGGATTTTGGCTCTTGCTGCCTTTGCTTGAGCTATCTGGCCTCTTTTGAGAGCTGGTATAGCTTTTCCTCTTCCTCTTGAAGTCAGTGACTGGGCTATGGACAAACTATTCTCCGATGCCCATTTGCCTAAAGAGAATACCTCCATGCCTAGATTTTCCAGGGTGAATGACCCTATGTCTTTAGGTGCTCCGCTTCTGTGGAAGGTGTTCGGAGTCCTCTGTGCCTCTGATTCTGGACCTCTGTTTGTGCTACCAGATGAGGGTCATTTTTAGCCCGAGTTCACCAATCTAGGATCAGCCCTCTTTTCTTTCTCTCACTCTTACTTCGCCTACAAGAGGCACCTCTTTCATTTCCTTGGAGATTCCCTAAGCTCATTATCATGTTCCATCATTCTGCCTTCTCTCTTAGAATTTGTGTCCTTATTTTCTAGGCCTGTTCTTCCCGTTCCCTAATTGGATCCACCACTTCTGCCATGTTCCCTGACATTGCATCCAGTCTCCTACCAATCTTCTTTTCAGGAGTTCTTTTGGTGCTTTTAACATTATCAGTTTTATCTCTGTGGTTCGAGACTCTCTGATATCTTCTGTTTTCTGATGTACAGTGAGTCTCCAGGCTGCTGCTTTCAACTCCGCATTGGGCGTGTTCTATGTAGAGGTTTCCTTCTGATTGGCTAGCCGTAATCATTCCTTCTTCCTTTACCTGGGCATCAATTGTTTCTTCCATCCTTGCATTGGATCTAGGTCTTTGTCACCTCTCTGTATTCGTTAAACTCATTCTGTTTTCTAACCTGAGGGTAATTTCTTTAAAAGAAGAGATCCGGGAGTGACCCAGGGCTGGCCTTTAATGTTTGTTGAGTGCATGGGTGCGTGTGTGTGTGTGTGTATGTGGCATGCATGCCATCTGCTGTTTGTGTTGTGGCTGACTCTGTCCTTGAGGCCAGTCATTTGCCGTGCTTCTAACTTTCCTGCCGTTTGGTGTTTTTGGGGTCCGGGCAGAATATGCTGAGGTTTACCATGGTGGGCTCTGCTGTGCCTGTGAAAGGAGAAAATCCACCAACTCAGCAGAATGCAGGCCTGCAGAATGCTGTGTTCAGAAGAGAACATGTGGTCAAAGCTTTCTTCTCGTCCCCTATGGGAGAATCTGTTCTCCTTGGACTAAGCATCTTGGTCTGAGGAAGGCAGTCCTCCGTGTGTTCACGGTTTGGATTTCATGTTGGCTGGCTAGGCAGCCTATGTCCTCACCTACCTTTCTTGGCCAGTAGGTCTGTCTTGATGCTGCTGTAGTGAGAGCCCAAAATTTATTATGTCCACATTGAGACATCTCCATTAACACTGATGCACTCCATTCACGGATGCACTCCCACGACTCACCATCTTCCCACTGCGTCTCTTGGTATTGTCTCTGATCATTGTCTCCAGGCTTTCTGCTCGTGGTTGCTTGTTGGTGTCCTATGGAGGAATAAGATGTTCTTTCAGGTGGATGTCTGCCAAGACTGCTGATATGAAAATTTCAGCACTCAACACTTGTGTTGTCAAGTACACGTGCCCTTCAGACTCTCTGTATGTCACAGTCAACGGCACTGGGAAACAAGTTCCTTGTGGATTCCCGGTGTGTTCTCCTGTGCCTTGGTCCTCTGCATGGGCTCCGGCCCTCTGATCCACATACTAACCAAATCTCCCCTGAGTCATGTCTCAGACCATCTCCCATCATCTCTGCAACTTCTGTTCTCTTTTGCTGTGGAGTTTACCTTGTAGGCTTCAAGTCAATTTCCACCCCACTGCAGTTGTTGTGGTCATCTTCCTGTTGCCTTCATGGCTGAAGACAAGCATGAGGTTATTAGACACTACTAACTTCTCACTGTCCTTTATATCACCGCATTTCATACTGACATAAGGAAGAAGAAATTCTTCCACTTGTCTCTTATGGCAGTCTTTCAGAGAGCATTGGGCTTTGTCACATCTATCATTCTCAGAAAGACAACAACAGACGATTTCACTAACTCATGACAGTTCCAGAAACATACGAAAAAGCAAGGGTATTGGGACAAACAGTATGACTCTAACGAGGAATTCAAATGGTGGTGTTTGTTGGAAGGCAGTTTTGTGAGAACACGTGTTTCTTGAAGAGGACAAGAGATGAATCCCTTGCAGGAGATTTCCTGAAACTGATGGAATGTGAGTTTTCAAGGCATGTCAAATTGAATTGCTACCCATAAGAGACCGAATTCCATTCTCTCGTATTTTAATAATAAGTGTGATGTGAAAGACACACAGACCACACACACATTAACACATGCACATGCACACACACATGAACACACACAAAGATAAGACATGCAAAATGGGGAGGAAGCGAGGAATCGTACCAATGAAGCAACCCCAAGAAAATACCATATAGGTGAAAGGCAAATAGAATCCAAGTGAGAAGCCAACCGAAATGAGAAAGTGAACTATTGCCTATCAATAATACATTAAGTACTCAGAACTAATGTCTCCCGTCAATACAAAGAGTTTGTAAGTGGTTGAAAATCCTAACCAAAAAAAAAATGTTATGAAATATCCATAAGAGAGCAACAAATATTAAACAAGCTCATCCTTCTGATGCCCATAAGAGATTTTCTACGACTATAAAGATACCCTTAGCTTGCAATGAAGAAATCAGAACAGAAGGTTATGCTCTTCCCAAGGAGAAGAGAGCCAAAGTGTTTGTGCCTAAGTCAGCGAGAGTGGTTTTATGCCTTCGAGAGACAAAAAATAAGTGGAAGGTGTTTTGTCTTGATGGAGCAGCAAAACAACAGAAACCTGGAAGAATTGCCAACATCTACACCACGAAAAAGGGTGTATCTAAACGTTGGAAGCCTATGAACACAGAGGAAGGGAGATGTCGACTTTTATCCAATACTGCTGTTAACTATGATTTCCACGATAAGCACAGGACAGATCATCTGGATGGGAAGGTGCTAAAAACGTCCACATGGGCTGTCGAGACCAATTGAACTTTGGAAATCCATGAGAAAGATTGCGTCTCTGAGGACAATAAGATATGTTCTTCCCAGTGGCAGACCGAACTTTGTCTATTGCAGGTCATGAGCACGAGTCCAAATCCAGTCGTAATTCATGGAAGAGAAGTCAAAACCTATCCTGTGCACTTATCATCACGAAGGTATGAAAACAGGAAGATATCATTTTCAAATTGGAAATACAACCAGACAGTAAAAGTTGGAAAACACAACACACTCACGAACTAGCAATGAATGCAAGAAATAAAAGCTTCAGGAAGGGCAGAAAGTGCCATGAATGAAGGGATTCTAAGAAACTTATAGGATGATGCCAAAACATTTTATGGGGAAACCATATAGGGTTAAATGCATGCATTTCCAAAATTTAAAACCACCGAAAAAGAAAGCCTCCTAAAACGATGACTGAAGGAACAAGATGAAGAAAAACCGAACTCCAAAGATAACAGAAAAATTGAAATAAGACATGTGATTATCAAAATTAAGGAACTACAAAAAAAAAAACAATAGGAAAAAAATCAGTAGATCTCACACTTCAGTTTTGACAACACGAACAAACCGCAAAAGCCATTACTTGGATAAAACAGGAAGACAAGCACACAGCTGCAAGTATGAAACCTAATGACAACTTGGAGAAAGGAAAAAAGAATAATCGAAGAGGCACATCCACACATTTATGCTAGCAAATCCAAGAACGGAGAGAAAAGGATAAATTCGAAGACACATAGAATCTTCCAAGATTAGGTCAGGAAACCTACAAAATCTCAGCTCTCTAGTAGTGACAGAAGCATTTCAAGCAGTAATCCAACCCCTGCCAACACACAGAAGGCCAGGTCAAGTCATTTTCCTGGGCCACTCCTCTAGGTATTTAGTGAAGGCATTGTCATGTCCTCTCATCAAATCCAGAGATGGAAGAGGCGGGTAAATTCTAATTCACAAGGATAAAGACCCAATTCAAAGAAGGACATTTTAGGAAACCAATCCCATGTCATTTCAATAAGGAAAGTTAATAAACAATATAATTCTTTCTCTTTCTCCCTGTGACTGCCTTTGGTTTTGAGAGGGCCACATTGTTTTCCTCTGAATTTATGTTGTTGTTGTTGCTGTTCTGTTGAGAAAGCCAGCCTATCATCCATCATCCGTTTTTGACAGAGTATTCACGGATGCTTTAGTTGCATGTACGTCCAGTCCTTCTCCTAATATATGCCACAACTCCTGACCACCCATTAAGCAGTTCTCTTTTCGGTAGCCCTCAGCTGGATTCTCAGAGTTCTGAGTCACTCCTGGTGGGTCTCCTTCTCTGACTTCTTGCCCTTCAGTATTCCCTTCCTTTACTAAGGGCCAAGGTATTTCCTCCCGAGGCACATATTGTGGGAAGCCATATGATATTTCCCTTTGTCTGCTTGACTTTTCCATTTCCTATCAGCAGGGCATGGGACATTCATGTCATGGGAAGGTCCAGGGGTTCATTCACTTCGTCAGCAGAGGAATACTGTAGTGCCGAAATGGACCCAAACTTCCTGATCCACTAGTCCTTGCAAGGGCATTGCGGCTCACTCCAAAGGTCTGCTCGAATGGGCCTTGCAAGCCATCGGTATAGGCCGTCCCTTTCCTTCTGAGGAAAGAAACTTGGTCCACATGTCTATACCAGTTACCACAACAAGTACAGTTAACTAATAATGACAACGGGTTTGGTCCAGGATTCTTCATTGAGAGTTAGCTCTGATGCAATGTCACTCTCCCTGAATATTTTGCAAAGGTGTTTAATGGAAAGCCAGGAAGACAGAGGCCTAATCCCTTAGCCGCGTGTTTCAGAACACAAGGACACTAGGCCACAGACAGCACCATTTATCGATGCCCTCACCTTTTACCTCGGAAAGGTACTTTCCGTACATTAGTCATTATTGACCCATAGGCAAAAGACGCTGACAAAGTACGCTCTCACCCACAGGACGACAAACCCCACGAAGAGCTGCTCATACCCGCGAGGCCTCACCTATTCTTGTGATATCTGGAAATTGTAGTTGAAAAGGACACATTGCCGTCTCCGGGGATATGTTGGCCTAAAGGAAGGTATACTGAATGTTATTTTACTTCCTCTATGTCTCCAGAAAGGAGAAGTTGGACATTAACCCACAAGACATCCTGAGTTCTTGATCAGGTTCAGAGGGCTCTTGTTCTGTCCTTCCCGGGGCTTTGTACTTAAAGCCATAGGACACCAAGGTCATGGGTGAGAGACAGCTGCTTCAGTGAAGCCAGCATCTGTGATGTCACAAAGCTTTGAGGTCATAGCAACCACTCCTCATCAACTCAGGCCTGATCACTGCACTTGACTGGAGTAGTCATGGGTGGGCCAAGAGGACTCCAAGCCATCCCAAACCGCTGGAGCCGCCTGGGTCTCTCACCAAGGCAGTTTGCGAAGCAAGTTGGTGTCACCTTCTCCATGGCCCAATTCGTAGTGTTTGGTCGTGAGTGTCAGCACCGGCCCTCTGGACCTCGGAGAAAGGCAAGGATCCCTCATTCCATCTTAGCCACGACAGGCCAGGAAACTAACAGACCGCAAGCAAAGCTTCATGAGTGGAAATCCGAGACCTGCGCAAGGGTGAGGCTCTCCCACCAAATCACGGGGCATCTGAACAGGAAAGAGCCACCAAGGGAAGCTCAAAGTGAACCCTCGCAACCGTGCCAAAGACATGTCTGGGGTCCTCCACAGCGAGCACACGAGTACCACAAGCCTCTCCAGAAACGGTGCCAACAAGGCCTCCCAATCTTCCTAAAAGACCATACATCCAAGGCAGACGCTACACCCTAGAACCCTAGGTCCAGGAAGGACTCATGGTCTTGGAGTCCACAGGAGCCAACAGAGAGCATGTTGGAAGAGACCAATAGCCTAAGTGAAGCCATGTGAAAGACTTCGGTGACCATTTCAGGAAGACAACTTGTATGTCCAAAAGGACGCATTGAAGAGGATTCGAATGTGGAAGAACCTGGAGCACTCCCTCAGCGTGGAGCAGCTACCATCTGTGGAACTGCATGGAGATGTGGCAGCACAAGCCTGCCTTCACCCTCTCATGACCATCCCCCAAATGGTTACATGCGATACGCAAACAGTGCCTCTTGAGGAAGATGGGCATGTTCCAATGGAGCCCCGAGAGGATGCACAATGTGTTAACAAGGGGTCAGTACAGCGCGACAGACAGCGGATGCTGCAGGTTGGTGAGGAGATCCAGGAAAGCAAAGAACAGGAGAATGAACAAGGGAGCTCCGAGCGAAGGTCGGGAATTTTAGGATGGTGGGAGGTTCTCTATATCTTTCTGTCCTCCATAGGAACTTAGGTCCAAATTCAATAAAACATCCTTTGGCCCCAGTCAATTATCATGCACTGGTTGTGTCTTTTTTATTTTGTCCAACGTGCGCATGCAAGTATTGGAGAGAGAGGCAGAGAGATCCCAATCAGGAGGTGGAGCTGGAGAGGGAGAATCTTACTTGCCCCTGAGCAGAGAACCTGAGAACAGAGTCAATACCAAGACCCTGAAATCATGAGTTGACCTGAGGGCCGCCTCTGAACTGATGGACACAACCCGGGACCCAACCATTGACTTCTGAATACCTCCTGGTTCTAGACAGAACCGCTGCTCTGTCATGTTCAGAAATGCAGTGGATAAGGATTTTGGCTTGGGCTGGTGTTGCTTGAGCTATCCGGCCTGCTTCTAGAGCTGGTATAGCTTTTCCTCTTGAAGTCACTGACTGGGCTATGGACAATGTATTCTCCGATGCCTATTTGCCTAAATAAAATACCTCCATGCCTAGATTTTCCAGGGTGAATGACACTATGTCTTTAGGTGCTCCGCTTCTGTGGAAGGTGATGGGAGTCCTCTGTGCCTCTGTCTGGAAGTCTGTCTCAGCTCCCAGGTGAGGGTCCTTTTCAGCCCCGAGTTCTCCAATCTATGATCAGCCCTCTTTTCTTTCTCTCACTCTTACTTCGCCGACAAGAGGTACCTCTTTCATTAACTTGGAGATTCCCTAAGCTCATTATCACCTTCCATCATTCTGCCTTCTCTCTTAGAATTTGCGTCCTTATTTTCTAGGCTTGTTCTTCCCGTTCCCTAATTGGATCCACCACTTCTGCCATTTTCCCGGACTTTGCATCCAGTTTCCTACCAATCTTCTCTTCAGGAGTTCTTTAGGTGCTTTTATCTTTATCAGTTTTATCTCTGTGTTTCGAGACTCTCTGATATCTTCTATGTTTTCTGATGTACAATGAGTATCCAGGCTGCTGCTGTCAAACCAGCATCGGGCGTGTTCTTGTGAGGTTTCACTCTGATTACTTAGCCGTAATCATTCCTTCTTCCTTTACCTGGGCATCAATTGATTCTTCCATCTTTGCATTGGATCTAGGTCTCTGTAACCTCACTGTCTCCCATCAATACAAACAGTTTGTAAGAGTGGTTGAAATTCCAAATAAAAAAAAAAAAAGTTAGAAAACATCCATAAGAAAACAACAAATATTAAACTAGCTCGTCCTTCTGTTGCCCATAGGAGATTTCCTTCAACTATAAAGATACTCATAGCTTGCAAGTGAAGAAATAGGGAAGACGTAGGTTATGCTATTCCCAAGGAGAACAGAGCCAAAGTGTTTGTGCATAAGTCAGCGAGAGTCATTTTATGCCTTCGAGAGACAAAAGATTAGTGGAAGTTGTTTTGTCTTGATGGAGCATCAAAATAACAGAAACCTGGAAGAATTGCCAACATATACACCACGAACAAGGGTGTATCTAAACGTTGGAAGCCTATGAACAGACAGGAAGAGAGATGGTGACTTTAATCCAATACTGTTGGGAAATATGATATCCACGTTAAGCACAGGACGGAACATCTGGATGGGAAGGAGATAAGGAATAAAAGACGTCCACATGCACTCTCAAGACAACCTTAACTTTGAGGATCAATGAGTAAGATTGCGTCTCTGAGGACAATAAGATATGTTCTTCCCACGACGGACCTAACCTTGTCTATCCCAGGTCATGAGGTCGAATCCAAATCCAGTGGTAATTCATGGAAGAGAAGTCAAAACCTATCCTGTGCACTTATGATCACGAAGGTATGAAAACAGGAAGATATCACTTTCAAATTGGAAAGGCACATATTGGGAAGCCATATGATATTTCCCTTTCTCTGCTTGCCTTTTCCATTTCCCATCAGCCAGGCATGAGGCCTTCATGTCATTGCAAGGTCCAGGGGTTCATTTACTTAGACGGTTGAGTTATACTGTGGTGCCGAAATGGACCCAAACTTCCTGATCCACTAGTTCTTGCAAGGGCATTGCGGCTCACTCCAAAGGTCTGCTCGAATGGGCCTTGCAAGCCGTCGGTATAGGCCATCCCTTTCCTTCTGAGGAAAGAAACTTGGTCCACATGTCTATACCCGTTACCACAAGAAGTACAGTTAACTAATGATGACGACAGGTGCGGTCCAGGCCTCTCCCTTAAGAGTTAGCTCTGATGCAGAATGTCACTCTCCTCGAAGACTTTGCAAATGTGTTTCAGGGAAAGCCAGGTAGACAGAGGCCTAATCCCTTAGCTGCGTGTTTCAGACACTAGGAGACGAGGCCACAGACAGCACCATATACCGATGCCCTCACCTTTCTCCTCGAAAAGGGACTTTCCGTCCCTTAGTCAACACTGACCCATAGGCAAAGACGCTGACAAAGAACGCTTTCGCCCACAGGATGACAAACCCCATGGTGAGCTGCTCATTCCCACGAGGCCTCACTGATTCTTGAGATCTCTAGAAATTGTAGTGGAAATAAGTGACCTTGCTGGTCCGGCATATGTTGGCCTAAAGGCAGGTATACTGAATGTCATTTTCTTTCTTCTTTGTGTCTAGAAAGGGGAAGTGGGACATACACCCACAAGAAAAGCTGAGTTCTTGACCAGGCTCAGAGGGCTCTTGTTCTGTCTTTCCCGGGGCTTCCTAACTAAAGCCATAGGACACTAATATCATCGTAAAGGGACAGCTGCATCAGTGAAGCCAGCATCTGTGATGTCACAAAGCTTTGAGGTCATAGCAACCACGACTCATCAACCCACGCCTGATCACTACACTTGGCTGGAGTAATCATGGGTAGGCCAAGAAGACCCCAAGCTGTCCCAAATCGCTGGAGCTCCCTGGGTCTCTCACCAAGACATTTTGCGAAGCGATTCGGTGTCACCTTCTCCAAGGCCCAATTCGTAGTGTTTGGTCGTGACTGTCAGCACCAGCCCTGTGGAATTCGAAGAAAGGCACAAATCCCTCATTCCATCTTAGCCACGACAGGCCAAGGAACAATCAGTCCGAAAGCATAGGCTCAGGGGAGGAAATCCGAGCCCTGCGCAAGGGTGAGGCCCTCCCACCCAATCACGGAGCTCTGAAGAGGAAAACGGACACCCAAGGAAAGCTCAAAGTGAACCCCCACAACTGTGCCAAAGACATGTCTGGAGTCTTCCACAGCGAGGACACAAGTACCTCAAGTGTCTCCAGAAATGGTACCAACAAGGACTCGCAATCTTCCAAAATGACCATGCATACAAGGCAGACTCTACACCCTAGAACCTTAGGTCGAGGACGGACTCATGTTCTTGGAGTCCACAGGAGCCAACGGAGAGCATGTTGGAAGAGACCCATAGCCCAAGTGAAGCCATCTGAAAGACTTTCGTGCCCGTTTCAGGAAAACAACCTGTATGTCTAAAAGGACAATTGAAGAGGATTCGAATGTGAAGAACCTGGAGCACTCCCTCAGGGTGGGGCAGCTACCCTTTGTGGAACTACATGGAGATGTGTCAGCACAAGCCTGCCTTCACCCTCTCATGACAATTCCCACATGGTTTCATGTGATAGGCAAACAGTGCCTCTGGCGGAAGGTGGGCACGTTCCAATGGAGCCTCAGAGGATACAGTGTGTCAACAAGGGTTCAGTACAGCGCGACAGCGGATGCTGCATGTTATTTAGGAGATCCAGGAACATAGAACAGGAGAATGAACAAGGGAGCTCCGAGCGAAGGTCGGGCATTTTAGGATGGTGGGAGGATCTCTGTACCTGGTTGCCCTCCATAGGAACCTAGGTCCAAATTCAATAAAACATCCTCTGGCCCCAGTCAATTATTGTGCACTGGTTTTGTCATTGTTATCTTGTCCAACGATGCACATGCACGTATTGGACAGAGAGGCAGAGAGATCCCAATCAGGGGGTGGAGCTGGAGAAGGAGAATCTTACTTGCCCCTGATCAGAGAACCTACAGGAGTCAATGCCAAGACTCTGGCATCTGTTGACTCATCAACTCAACAGAACGCAGGGCTGCAGAATGCTGTGTTCAGAGAGAACATGTGGTCAATGCTTTCTTCTCGTCCCCTATGGGAGAGTCTTTTCTCCTAGACAAAGCATCTTGGACTGAGGAAAGCAGTCCTCCAAGTGTTCCACGGTTGGGATTTCGTGTTGGCAGGGTAGGCATCCAATGTCATCAACTACCTTTCTTGGCCAGCAGCTCTGTCTTGATGCTGCTAGTGCAAGAGCCCCAAATTTTTATGTCCCCATTGAGACATCTCCACAAACACTGCCTTTCACGGATGCACTCCCAGGACTCACCATCTTCCCACTGCGTCTCCTGATATTGTCTCTGATCATTGTCTCCAGGCTCCTGCACCTGCTTGCTTGTTGGTGTCCTATGAGGGAAAAGGATGGTGTTCTTTCGAGTCGATGTCTGCCAAGCCTGCTGAGCTGAAAACTCCAGCCCTCAAGACTTGTGTTGTCAGGAACTAGTGCCCTTCAGACCCTCTGCATGTCACAGCCAAGGGCACTGGGAGACAGGTTCCTTGTGGGTTCTCAATGTGCCCTACTCTCCTGTGCCTTTACCCTCTGCATGGGCTCACGGCTCTCTGATCCACAAACCAACCAAATCACCCCTGAGCTTTGTCTCCTACCTTCTCCCATCATCTCTGCAACTTCCGTTCTCTTTCGCTGTGGAGTTTACCTTGTAGGCTTCAGGTAAAATTCGACCCCATTGCAGTTGTTGTGGTCATCTTCCTGTTGCCTTCATGGCTGAAGACAAGCACGAGGTTATTAGACCCTACTACCATCTCACTGCCCTCCATGTCACTGCAAATTCGTACTGAGACATAAGCAAGAATAAATTCTTCCACTTGTCTCATATGGCAGTGTTGCAGAGAGCATTGGGCTTCATCACATCTATCATTCTCAGAAAGACAACAAAGAGACGATTTCACTCCCTCATGACAGTCAAGAAACATACGAAAAAGCAAGGGTATTGGGACAAACAGTACGACTCTAATGAGGAACTCAAATGGTGGTGTTTGTTTGAAGGCAGTTTTGTGAGAACACCTGTTTCTCGAAGAGGACAAGAGATGACATTCCTCACAGAAGATTTTCCTGAAACTGATGGAAAGTGAGTTTTCAAGGTATGTCAATTTTAATTGCTACCCATAAGAGACTGAATTCTTATCCTTCGAAATTTAATCATAAGTGTTATGTGAAAAACACACAGACCACACATACATTAACACATTCACATGCACACAAACATGAATACACAGAAGGATAAGACATGCCATAGATGGGGAGGAAGAGAGGAATGGTACCAATGAAGCAACCCCAAGAAAATACAATTAAGGGGAAAGGCAAATAGAATCCAATGATAAGCCAACCGAAATGAGAAAGTGAACTATTATCTATCAATAATTCCTAAAGTCTCCCTTCAATACAACAGATTGTAGCAGTGTTTGAAATACCAAAAAAAAAAAAAAAAAGAAAATGGTAGAAAAGATCCATAAGAAAACAACAAATATTAAACAAGCTCGACCTTCTGTTGCCCATAGGAGATTTCCTTCGACTATAAAGATATGCAAAGCTTTCAGGAAAAGAAATTGGGAAGACCCAGGACATGGTCTTGCCAAGGAGAATATGGCCAAAGTGTTTGTGCCTAAATCAGCGAGAATGATTTTATGCTTTCGAGAGACAAAAGATTAGCGGAAGGTGTTTTGTCTTGATGGAGCATCAAAACAACAAAACCAGGAAGAATTGCCAACATATACACCAAGAACATGGTGTATCTAAACGTTGGTAGCCTATGAACACACAAGTAGGGAGATGGCGAATTTTATCCAATACTGTTGTCAACTATGATATCCACCTTAAGCATAGGACAGATCATCTGAATGGGAAGGAGCCTAGGAAGAAAAGACGTCCACAAGGGCTCTTGAGACCACTGGAACTTTGCGGATCCATGAGTAAGATTGCATCTCTGAGGAAAATAAGATATGTTCTTCCCAGCGGCAGACCTATCTTTGTCTATCGCAGGTCATGAGCTCGAGTCCAAATCCAGTCGTAATTCATGGAAGAGAAATCAAAACCTATCCTGGGCACTTATGATCATGATGGTATGAAAACGGGAAGATATCACTTTCAAATTGGAAATATAGCCATACCCTAAACGTTGGAAAACACAACACACTCATGAACTAGCAATGAATGCAAGAAAGAAAATCGAAAGGAAAAGCAGAAAGAGCCTGCACAAAGGAATGTCAAGAAACTTAGAGGATGATGCCAAAACATTTTATGGGGAAACCATATAGGGTTAAATGCATGCATTTTCAAAATTTAAAAACACCAATAAAGAAAGCCACCTAACTGGACATTTGAAGCAACCGAATGAAGAAAAACCGAACACCACAGTTAACAGAAAAATAGAAATCATACATGTGATTATCAAATTAAGGAAATACAAACAAACCAATAGGAAAAAAATCAGGAGATCTCACACTTTAGTATTGAAAACACGAAAAAACCGCAGAAGACATTACTGTAAAAAAACGGAGAGAAGCACACAACTGACAGTATGGAACCACATGACAACATGTCAAAGGAAAAAAGAATAACCTAAGAGGCACATCCAGACATTTATGCTAGCAAATCCAAGAACTGAGAGAAAAGGATATATTCCCAGACACATAGAAACTCCCACGATTAGGTCAGGAAACCTACAAAATCTCAGCTCTCTAGTATTAACTGAAGCGTTTGAAGCAGTAATCCAACACCTGCCAACACACAGAAGGCCAGGTCCAAGGCATTCTCCTGGGCCACTCTTCTAGGTATTTAGCGAAGGCATTGTCATGTCCTCTCAAGGATTCCAGAGATGGAAGAGGCGGGTAGACTCTAATTCACAAGGATAAAAACCCAATTCAGAGAAGGACATTTTAGGAAACCAATCCCATGTCATTTCAATAAGGAAAGATAATTAAAAATATCATTCTTTCCTTTTCTCCCATTGAATACCTTGGGTTTTGAGAGGGCCAGATTGTTTTCCTCTGAATTTATGTTGTTGTTGTTGCTGTTCTGTTGAGAATGCCTGCCTATCATCCATCATCCGTTTTTGACAGAGTATTCATGGATGCTTTAGTTGCATGTACGTCCTAGTGCTCCCCCTAATATATGCCACAACTCCTGTACATCATTAGGCAGTTCTCATTTCTGTAACCCTCAGCTTGGTTCTCAAATTCCTGAGTCACTCCTGGTGGGTCTCCATTGCTGACTTCTTTCCCTTCTGTTTTCCCTTCCTTTACTAAGGGCCAAGGTATTCCTCCAGAGGCAAATATTGTGGGAAGCCATATGATATTTCCCTTTGTCTGCTTGCCTTTTCCATTTCCCATCAGCGAGGCATGGGACATTCATGTCAAGGCATGTTCCAGGGGTTCATTCACTTCGACTGCTTAGGAATACTGTGGTGCCGAAATGGACCCAACTATCCTGATCCACTAGACCTTGCCAGGGTATGCGGCTCACTCCAAAGGTCTGCTCGAATGGGCCTTGCAAGTCGTCGGTATAGGCCGTCCCATTCCTTTTGACTAAAGAGACTTGGTCAACATGTCTATACCCGTTACCACAACAAGTACAGTTAAATAATGATGACAATGGGTGTGGTCCAGACCTCTTCCTTAAGTGTTAGCTCTGATGCAGAATATCACACTCCTCGAAGACTTTGCAAAGGTTTTTAAGTGAAAGCCAGGTAGACAGAGGCCTAATCTCTTAGCCGCGTGTTTCAGAACACTAGGAGATGAGGCCACAGACGTCACCATATATCGATGCCCTCATTTTTTTCCTCGAAAAGGGACTTTCGGTCCCTTAGTCATCACCTAAAAAAGGAAAAAGACGCTGAGAAAGGACGCTATCACCCACTGGATGACAAAACCCACAGAGAGCTGCTCATACCCGCGAGGCCTCACTGTTTCTTTAGATCTCTAGAAATTGTACTGGAAATAGGACACCTTGCCGTCTCCGGGAATATGTTGGCCTAAAGGAAGGTATACTGAATGTCATTTTCTTTCCTCTTTCTCTCTAGAAAGGGGAAGTGGGACATAACCCCTTAGGACAACCTGATTTCTTTATCAGGTTCAGAGGGCTTTTGTCCTGACTTTCTTGGAGCTTCCTACCTAAAGCCATAAGACACCAAGGTCATGGGAGAGGGACAGCTGCTTCAGTGAAGCCAGCATCTTTGATGTCACAAAGCTTTGAGGTCATAGCAACCACTCCTCATCAACCCATGCCTAATCACTACACTGGCTGGAGTAATCATGGGTGTTACAAGAAAACCCCAAGCCGTCCCAAACTTCGGGAGCCGCCTGGGTATCTCACCAGGCATTTTGAGAACCGAGTCGGTGTCACCTTCTCCATGGCCCAATTCGTAGTTTCGGTCGTGAATGTCAGCACCAGGCCTATGGACTCCGGAGAAAGGCAAGCATCCCTCATTCCATCTTAGCCACGACAGGCCAAGAAACAATCAGACCGGAAGCATAGCCACAAGGGAGGAAATCCTAGCCATGCACAAGAATGAGGCCCTCCCACCCAATCTCGGAGCTCCTGAACAGGAAAAGGGACTCACAAGGAAAACTCAAAGTGAAGCCCCGCAACCGTGCCAAAGACATGTCTGGAGTCTTCCACAGCGAGGACACGAGTACCTCGAGCGTCTCCAGAAACGAGGCCAACAAGGCCTCCCAATCTTCAAAATGACCATGCATCCAAGACAGACTCTTAGGTCCAGGATGGACTCATGTACTTGGAGTCCACAGGAGCCAACGGAGAGTATGTTGGAATGCACCCATAGCCCAAGTGAAGCCATGTGTACCTCTTTTGTGCCCATTTCTGGAAGACAACTCGTATGTCTATAGGACAATTGAAGAGGATTCGAATGTGGGAGAACCTGGATCAGTCCCTCAGGGTGGAGCAGCTACCCTCTGTGGAACTGCATGGAGATGTGGCAGCACAAGCCTATCTTCACCCTCTCATGACCATCCTCCAAATGGTTTCATGCGATAAGCAAACAGTGCCTCTTGTGTAAGATAGGCATGTTCCAATGGAGCCCCTAGAGGATGCACAATGTGTCAACAAGGGTTCAGTACAGCACGACAGACAGCGGATGCTGCAGGTTGGTGAGGAGATCCAGGAAGACAAAGAACAAGAGAATGAACGAGGGAGCTCCGAGCGAAGGTCGGGCATTTTAGGAGGTGGGATGTTCTCTGTACCTGGCTGCCCTCAATAGGAACTTTGGTCCAAATTCAATAAAATATCTTCAGGCCCCAGTCAATTATTGTGCACTGCTTTCATCTTTGGTATCTTGTCCAACGATGCACAGGCACATTGGACAGAGAGGCAGAAAGATCCCAATCAGGGGGTGGGGCTAGAGAGGGAGATGCTTACTTGCCACTGAGCAGTGAACCTGAGACAAGAGTCAATGCCAAGACCCTGGAATCATCATCTCAACAGAATGCAGGCCTGCAGAATGCTGTGTTCAGAAAGAACATATGGTCAATGCTTTCTTCTCGTCCCCTGTGGGAGAGTCTGTACTCCTTGGACTAAGCATCTTGGACTGAGGAATGCAGTCCTCCAAGTCTTCCACGGTTGGGATTTCGTGTTACAGGGTAGGCAGACAATGTCCTCACCTACCTGTCTTGGCCAGTAGCTCTGTCTTGTTGGTGCTGGTGCAAGAGCACAAAATTTATGATGTCCACATGAGACACCTCCAGGAACATTGCCTTTCACGGATGCACTCCCAGGACTAGCCATCTTCCCACTGCATATCCTGGTATTGTCTCTGATCATTGCCTCCAGGCTGTCTGCACCTGGTTTCTGGTTGGTGTCCTATGCAGGAAAAAGACGTGTTCTTTAGATTTGATGTCTGCCAAGCCTGCTAATCTGAAAACTCCAGCACTCAAGACTTGTGTTGTCAAGAACTTGTACCCTTCAGTCCCTCTAAGTTTCATAGGCAACGGCACTGGGAAACATGTTCCTTGTGGGTTCACAGTGTGCCCTGCCTCCTGTGCCTTTGTCCTTTGTATGGCCTCACGGCCCTCTAATCCACGAAACAACCAAGTATCCCCTGAGCCAATGTCTCCAACCTTCTTCCATCATCTCTGCGACTTCCTTTCTCTTTCACTGTGGAGTTTACCTTGTAGGCTTCAGGTCAATTTTCACCCCGTTGCAGTTGTTGTGGTCGTCTTCCTGTTGCCTTCATGGCTGAACAAGCATGAAGTTATTAGACACTACTACCATCACACTTTCATCCATGTCACCGAAAATTCGTACTGAGACAAGAGCAAGAATGAATTCTTCCACTTGTCTCATATGGCAGTGTTGCGGAGAGCATTGGGCTTCATCACATCTATCATTCTCAGAAAGACAACAAAGAGACGATTTCACTCCCTCATGACAGTCAAGAAACATATGAAGAAGCAAGGGTATTGGGACAAACAGTACGACTCTTATGCAGAACTAAAATGGTGGTGTTTGTTTGAAGGCAGTTTTGTGAGGACACGTGTTTCTCGAAGAGGACAAGAGATGACATTCCTTGCAAAAGATTTTCCTGAAACGGATGGAATGTGAGTTTTCAAGGCATGTCAAATTGAATTGCTATGCATAAGAGACCAAATTCCTATCACTCGCATTTTAATAATAAGTGTGAAGTGAAACACAGACAGATCACACACACATTAACACATGCATATGCACACACACGAACACACAAAAGGATAAGACATGCAAAAGGTGGGTAGGAAGGGAGGAATCGTACTAATGAAGCAAATCGAAAGAAAATACCATACAGGGGAAAGGCAAATAGAATCCAAGTGAGAAGCCAACCGAAATGAGAAAGTGAGGTACTACCTATCAATAATTCATTCAGTTTTCAGGACTAAAGTCTTCTGCCAATACAAACACTTTGTAAGAGTGGTTGAAATTCAAAAACAAACCAAAAAAGCTAGAAAAGATCCAAAGAAAAAAACAAATATTAAACAAGCTCGACCTTCTGTTGACCATAGGAGATTTCCTTCGACTATAAAGATACTCATAGCTTTCAAGTGAAGAAATTGGGAAGACGTATGTTATGCTCTTGCCAAGGAGAAGAGAGCCAAAGTGTTTGTGCCTAAGTAGACGAGAGTGATTTTATGCCTTTGAGAGACAAAAGATTAGCGGAAGTAGTTTTGTCTTGATGGAGCATCAAAACAACAGAAACCTAGAAGAATTGCCAACATATACACCACGAACAAGGGTGTAACTAAACATTGGAAGCCTATGAACGGAGAATAAGGGAGATGGCGACTTTAATCCAATACTGTTGGGAACTATGATATCCGCGTGAAGCACAGGAAAGATCCTCCGAATAGCAAGGTGCTAAGGAATAACAGACGTCCACATGGGCTCTCGAGACCACCTGAACTTTGGGCATCCATGAGTAAGATTGCGTCTCTGAAGACAATAAGATATGTTCTTCCCAGTGGCAGACATAACTTTGTCTAACGCAGGTCATGGGCTCGAGTCCAAATCCATTCGTAATTCATGGAAGAGAAGTCAAAACCTATCCTGTGCACTTATGATCACGAAGGTATGAAAACAGGAAGATATCACTTTCAAATTGGAAATAAAGCCAGACACTAAAAGTTGGAAAACACAACACTCTCACGAACTAGCAATGAATGCACAAAAGGTAATCGAAAGGAAAAGCAGAAAGAGCCATGAACAAAGGAATGTCAAGAAACTTAAGGGATGATGCCAAAACATTTTATGGGGAAACCATATAGGGTTAAATGCATGCATTTCCAAAATTTAAAAACACCGAGAAAGAAACCCACCTAACTGGACAACCAAAGAAACAAGATGAAGAAAATCGAACTCCAAAGTTAACAGAAAAATTCAAATCATACATGTGATTATCAAAATTAAGGAAATACAGACAAACAGGAAATACAAATAAATCAGGAAATCTCACACTTCAGCTTTGAAAACATGAAAAAACCGCAGAAGACATTACTGGGATAAAACAGGGAGACAAGCAGACAGCTGCAAGTATGAAACCACATGACAACTGGTAGCAAGGAAAAAAGAATAACCTAAGAGGCACATCCACACATTTATGCTAGCAATCCCAGAACTGAGAGAAAAGGATAAATTCCCAGAAACATAGAAACTCCCAAGATTATGTCAGGAAACCTACAAATACTCAGCTCTCTAGTATTGACTGAAGCGTTTGAAGCAGTAATCCAACACCTGCAAACACACACAGAAGGACAGGTCCAAGTCATTTTCCTGGGCCACTCTTCTAGGTATTTAGTGAAGGCATTGTCATTTCCTCTCATAGATTCCAGAGATGGAAAAGGCGCATAGACTCTAAATCACAAGGATAAGGACCCAATTCAGATAAGGACATTTTAGTAAAGCAATCCCATGTCAATTCAATAAGGAAAGATAATAAAAAATATAATTCCTTCCTTTTCTCCCTGTGACTTACTTTGGTTTTGAGAGGGCCAGAATGTTTTCCTCTGAATTTTTGTTGTTGTTGCTGTTCTGTTGAGAAAGCCTGCCTATCATCCATCATCTATTTCTGACAGAGTATTCATGGATGCTAGTTACATATATGTCCTAGTTTTCCTCCTAATATATCCCACAACTCCTGAACACCCCTTAAGCAGTTCTCTTTTCTGTAACCCACAACTTGGTTCTTAGGGTCCTGAGTCACTCCTGGCAGGTCTCCTTCTCTGAATTCTTGCCCTTCAGTTTTCCCTTCCTTTACTAAGGGTCAAGGTATTCCTCCCGAGGCACATATTGTGGGAAGCCATATTATATTTCCCTTTGTCTGCTTGCCTTTTCCATTTCCCATCAGCCAGGCATGGGACATTCATGTCAACGCAAGGTCGAGGGGTTCATTCACTTCGACGGCTGAGGAATACTGTGGTACCGAAATGGACTCAAACTTCATGATCCACTATCCTTGCAAGGGCATTGTGGCTCACTCCAAAGGTCTGCTCGAATGGGCCTTGCAAGCCATCGGTATAGGCCATCCCTTTCCTTCTGACTAAAGAGTCTTGGTCAACATGTCTATATGCGTTACAACACCAAGTACAGTTAACTAATGATGACAATGGGTGCGGTCCAGGCCTCTTCCTTAAATGTTAGCTCTGATCAGAATGTCACCCTCCTCGCAGACTCTGCAAAGCCCTTTAAGCGAAAGCCAGGTAGACAGAGGTCTAATCCCTTAGCCGCGTGTTTCAGAGCACTAGGAGACGAGGCCACAGACGGCACCATATATCTATGCCCTCACCTTTTCCCTCGAAAAGGGACTTTCCTTCCCTTAGTCATCACTGACCCATAGGCAAAAGACGCTGTAAAAGGATGCTCTCACCCACAGGATGACAAACCCCACGGAGAGCTGCTCATACCCGTGAGTCCTCACCATTTCTTGAGATCTCTAGAAATTGTAGTGGAACTAGGACAGTTTAACGTCTCTGCGGAAATGGTGGCCTAAATGAAGGTATACATAATGTCATTTTCTTTCCTCTTTGTCTCTAAAGGGGAAGTGGGACATTATCCCACAAGACAACCTGAGTTCTTGTTCAGCCTCAGAAAGCTGTTGTTCTGTCCTTCCCGGGGCTTCCTACCTAAAGCCATAGGACACCAAGTTCATGGGAGAGGGACAGTTGCTTCAGTGAATCCAGCATCTGTGATGTTACAAAGCTTTGAGGTCGTAGCAACCACTCCTCATCAACCCTTGCTTGTTCAGTACACTTGTCTATAGTAGTCATGGGTGGGCAAGAGGAACAGAAGCCGTCCCAAACCACTGCAGCTGCCTGGGTCTCTCATCAAGGCAGTTGGCGAAGCGAGTCGGTGTCACCTTCTCCATGGCCCATTTCTTTGAGTTTGCTCATGATTGTCAGCACCAGCCCTCTGGACTCCGGAGAAAGGCAAGCATCCCTCAATCCATCAGGGCCACTCAACGAAAGCTCAAAGTGAACCCCCACAACCATGCCAAAGACATGTCTGGAGTCTTCCACAGTGAGGAATGAGACCTCGAGCGTCTCCAGATACAGTGCCAACAAGGCGTCCAATCTTCCAAAATGACCATGCATCCAAGGCAGACTCTACACCCTAGAACCTTAGGTCCAGGTTTGACTCATGTACTTGGAGTCCACAGGAGACAATGGAGAGCATGTTGGAAGAGACCCGTAGCCCAAGTGAAGCCATCTGAAAGACTTCCGTGCCCGTTACAAAAGGACAAAATGTATGTAGAAAAGGACGCATTGAAGAGGATTCGAATGTGGATGAACCTTGAGCACTCCCTCAGGGTGGAGAAGCTACCCTCTGTGGTACTGCATGGAGATGTGGCAGCACAAGCCTGCCTTCACCCTCTCATAACCATCCCCCAAATGGTTTCATGCGATAAGCACACAGTACCTCTTGCGGAAGATGGGCATGTTCCTTGGAGCCCCGATAGGATGCATAATGTGTCAACAAGGGGTTAGTACAGCATGACAGACAGCGGATGCTGCGAGTTGGTGAGGAGATCCAGGAAGACAAAGAACAGGAGTATGAACAAGGGAGCTCTGAGCGAAGGTCGGGCATTTTAGGATGGTGGGAGGTTCTCTGTACCTGGCTGCCCTCCATAGGAACCTAGGTCCAAATTCAATAAAACATCCTCACGACCCAGTCAATTATTGTTCACTGGTTTTGTCTTTGTTATCCTGTACAACTATGCGCATGCTCGTATTGGACAGAGAGGCAGAGATATCCCTATCAGGTGGTGGAACTGGAGAGGGAGAAGCTTACTTGCTCCTGAGCAGAGAACCTGAGACCAGATTCAGTACCAAGACCCTGGAATCATGAGTTGATCTGAAGTCCGCCTCTGGTCTGATGGACACAACCCGGGACTCAACCATTGACGTCTGAGTACCTCCTGGTTCTAGAAAAAAGAGCTGTTCTGTCATTGTTCAAAAATGCAGGGGATAAGGATTTTGGCTTGGGCTGGGTTGCTTGAGCTATCCTGGCTTGCTTCGAGAGCTGGTATAGCTTTTCCTCTTGAAGTCAGTGACTGGGCTATGGACAAACTATTCACCCATGACTATTGCCAAAAGATTTTCCTCCATGCCTAGATTTTCCAGGGGGAATGACACTATGTCTTTTTGTGCTCTGTTGCTGTGAAAGGAGATGAGAGTCCTCTGTACCTCTGATTCTGGACCTCTGTTTCTGCTCCCAGATGAGGGTAATTTTTGACCCTGATTTCTCAAATCCATGTTCAGACCTCTTTCTTTTTCTCACTTTTACTTATCCTACAAGAGCACCTCTTTCAATTCCTTGAGATGATGATTCCCTAAGCTCAGTATCATGTTCCATCATTCTGCCTTTTCTCTTAGAATTTGCTTCCTTACTTTCTAGGCTTATTCTTCCCAGTCACTATTTGGATCTTCCAATTATGCCATGTTCCCGGACGTTGCATCCAGCCTCCAACCAATCTTCTCTTCAGGAGCTCTTTATGTTCTTTTATCTTTATCAGTTTTATCTCTGTGGTTCGAGACTCTCTGATATCTTCTATGTTTTCGGATGGACAGAGAGTATTCAGGCCGCTGCTTTCAATACACCACCGGGCGTGTTCTATGTAGAGGTTTCACTCTGATTGCCTAGCCGTGATCATTTCTTGTTTTTTTTTTTTCTTGGCATCAATTGATTCTTCCATCTTTGGTTTGGATCTAGGTCTCTATCTCCGATCTGTATTCGAAAAACGCATTCTGTTTTCTAAACTGAAGATAATTTCTTTAGGAAGAAGAGATCCTGGAGTGACCACAGACTAGACTTTAAGGTTTGTCAAGTGTGTGCGTTGTGTGTATGTGCGTTTGTGTGTTTGTGTGTGCATGTGTGTGGCATGCATGCCATCCACTGTGTTTGTGGCTGACTCTGTCCTTGAGGCCAGTCATCTGTAGTGTCTCTCCTGGCCTGCCATTTGATGTGTTTGGTGTCCAGGCTGAATATGCTGTGGTTTACCTTGGTGGGCTCTGGTGTGCTTGTGAAAGGAGACATTCCACCAACTCAGCAGAATGCAGGCCTGCAGAATGCTGTGTTCAGAAGAGAGCACGTAGTCAGGCTTTCTTCTTGTCCCCTATGGGAGAATCTGTTCTCCTTGGACTAAGCAACTTGGAAAGAGGAAGGCAGTCCTCCAAGTGATCCACGGATTGGATTTCGTGTTGGCAAGCTAGGCAGCAAATGTCCTCACCATCCTGCTAGGCCAGTAGCTTGGTCTTTATTTTGCTGGTGCGATAGCCCAAAATTTATTATGTCTCCATTGAGACATCACCACGAACACTGCATTTCAAGGATGCACTGACAGGACCCACCATCTTCACACTGCGTCTCCTGGTATTGTCTCTGATCATGGTCTCCAGGCTGTCTGCACCTGGATGCTTGTTGGTGTCCTATGCAGGAAAAATATGGTGTTCTTCCGAGTTGATATCTGCCAAGCCTGTTGATCTGAAAACTCCCACCGTCAAGCCTTGTGTTGTCCAGAACTAGTACCCTTCAGACCATGTGCACTTCACAGCCAATGGCACTAGGAAACAGGTTCCTCCTGGGTTCCCAGTATGCCCTGCTTTCCTGTGCCTTTGTCCTCTGCATGGGATCACTGCCCTCTGCTTCACAAACCACCCAAATCTGCCATGAGCAATGTCTCCCACCTTCTCTCATAGTCTCTGTGACTACCTTTCTCTTTCTCTGTGTACTTTACTTTGTAGGCTTCAGGTCAATTTCCACTCCATTGCAGTTGTTGTGGTCATCTTCCTGTTGCCTTCATGGTTGAAGACAAGCTCGAGGTTATTTGACACTACTACCATCTCACTGTCCTTCAAGTTACCGCAAATTCTTACTGACACATAAGCAAGAATGAATTCCCCCACTTCCCTCATGTGGCAGTGTTGTGGAGAGCATTTGGCTTCCTCACATCTATCATTCTCATAAAGACAACAGACCATTTCACTCCCTCGTGACAGTCACGAAATATATGAAAAAGCAAGGGGTATAGGGACAAATAATAAGATTCTAATGAGTTACCCAAAATGTGGTGTTTATTTGAAGGCAGTTTTGTGAGAATACGTGTTTATTGGAGAGGACAAAAGATGATATTCTTTGCAGGGTTTGTTCCTGAAACAGATGGAATGTGAGTTTTCAGGGCATGTCATATTGAATTGTTATCCATAAGAGACCGTATTCCTATCTTGAAATTTAATAGTAGTGTATGTGAAACACACACAGACCACACACACATTAACACATGCACATGCACACACACACACGAACACACACATACAGATAAGATACGCAAAAGATGGGGAGGAAGTGAGATCGCACTAATGAAGTAACCACAAAGAAAATACCATAAAGGAGAAAGGCAAAGAGAATCCTAGTCAGAAGCCAATCGAAATGACAAAGTGAACTACTTACCTATCAAAAATTCATTCAGCATTCAGGATTAAAGTCTCCCAACAATACAAACAGTTTGTAGAAGTGGTTGAAATTACAAAAAAAAAAAAAAAAAAAAAAAACAAAGACAGAAAAGATCCCTAAGAAAACTACAAATATTAAACAACTCGTCCTCTGTTGCCCATAGGAGATATCCTTCGGCTATAAAGATACACATAGCCTGAAAGTGAAGAAATTAGGAAGACGTAGGTTATGCTATTGCCAAGGAGAAGAGAGCCAAAATGATTGTGCCTAAGGCAGCTAGAGGTATTTTATACGTTCGAGAGACAAAAGATTAGCAGAAGGTGTTCTGTCTTGATGGAGCATCCAAACATCAGAAACCTGGAAAAATTGCCAACATATACACCACGAACATGGGTGTATTTAACGTTGGAAGCCTATGAACAGACAGGAAGAGAGATGCGGTCTTTAATCCAATATTGTTCGTGACTATGATATGCACGTTAAGCACAGGACAGATCATCTGGATGGAAAGGTGGTAAGGAATAACAGACGTCCCCATGGGCTCTCTAGAATACCTGAACTTTGGGGATCCATGAGTAAGATTGCGTCTCAGAGAACAATAAGATATGTTCTTACCAGGGGCAGACCTAACTTTGTCTATCCCAGGTCATGAGCTCAAGTCCAAATCCAGTCATAATTCAGGGAAGAGAAGTAAAAAGCTATCCTGTGCACTTATGATCACGAAGGTATGAAAACAGAAAGATATCACTTTCAAATTGGAAATACAGCCAGATACTAAAAGTTGGAATACACAACACACTCACGAACGAGCAATGAATGCAAGAAAGTAAATCCAAAGGAAAAGCAGATAGAGCCATGAAATGGAACGTCAAGAAACTCATGGGATGATGCCAAAACATTTTATGGGGAAACCATATAGGGTTAAATGCGTGCATTTCCAAAACTTAAATACACCGAAAAAAAAAAAAAAAAGCAACCTAACTGGATGCCTGAAGGAACAACAAGAAGAAGAACCGAATTTCAGAGTTAAGAGAAAAAATGAAATCATACATATGATTATTGAATTAAAGAAAACACAAGCCAACCAATAGGAAAAAAAATAAGTAGATCTCACACTTCAGTTTTGAAAACATGAACAAACCACAGAAGACATTACTGGGATAAAACAGGGAGACAAGCACACAGCTGAAAGTATGAAACCACATGACAACTGGTAGAAAAAAAAAAAAAAAGAATAACCAAAGAGGCACATCCACACATTTATGCTAACAAATCCAAGAATAGAGAGAAAAGGTTAAGTTCCCAGACACATAGAAACTCCCAAGATTAGGTAAGGAAACCTACAAAATCTCAGCTCTCTAGTATTGACTGAAGCATTTGAAGCAGTAATCCAACACCTGCCAACACACAGAAGGCCAGGTTCAAGTCATTTTCCTGGGCCACTCTTCTAGGTATATAGCAAAGGCATTGTCCTGTCTTCTCATCGATTCCAGAGATGGAAGAGGCGGGTAGACTCCAATTTACAAGGATAAAGACCCAATTCAGTTAAGGACATTTTAAGAAAACAAATCCTATGCCATTTCAATAAGGAAAGATAAATAAAAAATAATTCTTTCCTTTTCTCCTTGTGCCTTCTTTTGGTTTGGAAAGGGCCAGATTATTTTCCTCTGAATTGTTGTTGTTGTTGTTGCTATTCTGTAGAGAAATCCTGCCTATCATCCATCATCCGTTTTTGACAGAGTATTCACGGATACTTTAGTTGCATTACGACCTAGTGCTCCTCCTAATTTATGCCACAACTCCTGAACACCCATTAGCAGTTCCCTCATTCCCTGCATGCGTCTCTTTTCTGTAACCCTCAGCTTGGTTCTCATGGTCCTGAGTCACTACGGGTGGGTCTCCTTTTCTGACATCTTCCCCTTCAGTTTTCCCTTCCTTTACTAAGGGCAAAGGTATTCCTCTGGAGGCATATATTGTGGGAAGCTATATGATATTTCCCTTTGTCTGCTTGCCTTTTCGATTTCACATCAGTGAAGCATAGGACATTCATGTCAAGGCAAGGTCCAGGGGATAATTTTCGTCCACGGCTGAGTAATACTGTGCTGCCAAAATGGGCCAAACCTTCCTTATCCACTAGTCCTGCAGGAGCATTGCGTCTCAATCCAAAGGTCTGCTCGAGTGGCCTTTGCAAGCCATCAATATAGGCCATCCCTTTCCTTCTGACTAAAGAGACTTGTTAAACATATCTATACCCGTTACCACAACAAGTACCGTTAACTAATGATAACCATAGGTGCGGTACAGGCCTCTTCCTTAGAGATAGCTCTAATGCAGATTGTCACTCACCTCAAAGACTTTGCAAAGGGGTTTAAGGGAAAGCCAGGTAGACAGGCCCTAATCCCTTAGCTGCATGCTTCAGAATACTAGAAGATGAGGCCAAAGACAGCACCATGTATCGATGCCCTCACCTTTTTCTTTGAAAAGGGGATTCTGTCCCTTAGTCATCACTGACCCATAGGCAAAAGACGCTGAAAAAGGTCGCTCTCCCCACAGGATGACAAACCCCATGAAGAGCTGTTGATATCCATGAGGCCTCACTGTGTCTTGATCCCTAGAAATTGTAGTGTAAATAGGACACCTTGCCATCTCTGGGGAAATGTTGGCTTAAGGAAGCTATACTGAACGTCATATCCTTTCCTCTTTGTCTAGAAAGTGGAAGATGGACATTAACACACAAGACAACCTGGGTTCTTGCTCAAGCTCAGAGGGCTCTTGTTCTGTCCTTCCCGGGGCTTCCTAAAGCCATAGGACACCAAGGTCATGGGAGAGGGACAGCTGCTTCAGTGAAGCAAGCATCTGTGATGTCACAAAGCTTTGATGTCATTTCAGCCACTCCTCTTTAACCCACACCGCATCACAACCCTTGACTAGAGTAGTCTTGGGTGGGCCAAGAGGACCCCAAGCCGTCCCAAACCGCTGGAGCCGCCTGGGTCTCTCACCCAGGTAGTTTACGAAGTGAGTCGGTTTCACTTTCTCCATGGACGAATTCGCAGTGTTTGGTCGTGACTCTCAGCACCAGCCCTCTGGACTCTGGAGAAAGGCAAGAATCCCTCATTCCATCTTAACCAGGATAGGCCAAGAATCAATCAGACTGTAAGCAAAGACTCAGTGTAGGAAATCCTGGCCTTTGTAAAGGTAGGCCCTTCCACCGAATCATGGAGCTTCTGAACAGGAAGAGGGCCACCCAAGGAAAGCTCAAAGTGAACTCCCGCAACCTTCTCAGAGACATGTCTGGAATTCAACAGGGAGTACTCGATTACCTCGAGCGTCTCCAGAAACGGTGCCAACAGACCTCCCAAACTTCCAAAATGACCATGCATCCAAGGCAGACTCTACACCCTAAGATCCAGAATGGACTCATGTATGTGGAGTCCACAGGAGCAAAAGGAGAACATGTTGGAAGAGATCCATATCCCAAATGAAGCCATCTGAAAGACATCCGTACCCGTTTCAGGAAGACAACTTATATGACCAAAAGGACTCATTGAAGAGGATTTGAATGTGGAAGAACCTTGAGCACTCCCTCAGGGTGGAGCAGCTACCCTCTGTGGAACTGCATGGAGATGTGGCAGCACAAGCCTGCCTTCACCATCTCATGACCATCCCCCAAATGGTTACATGCGATAAGCAAACAGTGCCTCTTGCAGAAGATGGCCATGTTGTAATATAGCCAGGAGAGGATGTACAATGTGTCAACAAGGGGTCAGTACAGCGCAACAGACAGCGGATGCTGCAGGTTGGTGAGGAGATCCAGGAAGACAAAGAACAGGAGATTGAACATGGGAGCTCTGAGAGAAGGTCGACCATTTTAGGATGGTGGGAGGTTCTCGGTACCTGGCTACCCTCCATAGGTCCAAATTCAATTAAACATCCTCTGGCCCCAGTCAATTATTGTGCCTGGTTTTGTTTTTGTTTTCTTATCAATATATGCACATGCACGTATTGGACAGAGAGGCAGGGAGATCACAGTGAGGGGGTGGAGCTGGAGAGGGAGAAGCTTACTTGCCCCTGAGCAGAGAACCTAAGAACAGAGTCAATGCCAAGGCCCTGGAATCATGAGTTGATCTGAAGGCCGCCTCTGAACTGATGTATACAACCCGGGACCCAACCATTGACTTCCGAATACCTCCTGTTTCTAGACAAGAACCGCTGCTCTGTCATTGTTCATAAGTACAGGGGATAAGGTTTTGTCTTGGGCTGGTGTTGCTTGAGCTATCTGGCTTGCTTTGAAAGCTGGTATAGCTTTTCCTCTTGAAGTCAAGACTGGGCTATGGACAAACTATTCTCCAATGCCTATTTGCCTAAAGAGAATTCCTCCATGCCTAGATTTCCCAGGGGGAATTACACAATGTCTTTTGGTGCTCTGCTTCTGTATAAGTTGATGAGAATCACCTGTGCCTCTGATTCTGGACTTCTGTTCCTGCTCCCAGATTATTGTCATTTTCAGCCCCGAATTCTCAAATCCATGTTCAGCCCTCTTTTCTTTCTCTCACTCTTACTTCTCCTACAAGAGGCACCTCTTTCAATTCCTTGGAGTTGATGATTCCCTAAACTCATTCTCATGTTCCATCATTTTGCCTACTCTCAAGAATTTGCTTCCTTATTTTCTAGGCTTGTTCTTCCATGTCACTAATTGGATCCTCTACCTCGGCCATGTTCCCGGACATTGCATCCAGTCTCCTACCAATCTTCTCTTCAGTAGCTCTTTATGTTCTTTTATATTTTTAGTTTTATCTCTGTGGTTCGAGACTCTCTGATATCTTCTATGTTTTCTGATGTACAGGGAGTATCCAGGCTGCTGCTTTCAATCCCCTTAGGCTTTTTATATGTAGAGATTTCACCCCGATTGCCTAGCCTGGATAATTTCTTGTTCTTTTACCTTGGCATCAATTGATTCTTCCATCTTTGCCTTGGAACTAGGTCTCTGTATACCTCTCCGTATTTGAATATCTCATTCTGTCTTCTATCCTGAGGTTAATTTCTTTATAAAGATGAGATCCCGGAGTGACCAAGGGCTGACCCTTCAGGGATTTTGGTGTGTGTGTGTGTGTTTGTGTATGTGTATGGCATGCATGCCATCTGTTGTGTACGTCTGACCCTTCCTTGAGATCAGTCGACTGCTAGGGCCCTCCTTTCCTGACGTTTGATGTGTTTTTGGTCTGGGCTGAATATGCTGAGGTTTACCTAGGTGGGCTCTGGTGTGCCTGTGAAAGGAGACATTCCACCAACTCTAAAGAATGCAGGCCTGCACAATGCTGTGTTCAGAAGAGAGCATGTGGTCAAGGCTTTCTTCTCGTGCCCAATGGGAGAGTCTGTTCTCCGTGGACTAAGCATCTTGGACTGAGGAAGGCAGTCCTCCAAGTGTTCCATGGTTGGGATTTCGTGTTGGCAGGCTTGGCAGCAAATGTCCTCACTGTCCTTCTTGGCCAATAGCTCTGTCTTGATGCTGCTGGTGAGAGAGCCCTAAATTTCTTATGCCCCCATTGAGTCATTTCCACGAACACTGCCTCTCATGGATGCACTGCCAGGTACCACCATCTTCCCACTGCTTCTCCTGGTATTGTCTCTGATCATTGTCTCCAGGCTGTCTGCACCTGGTTGCTTGTTGGTGTCCTATGCAGGAAAAACGTGGTGTTCTTTCGAGCCAATGTCTGCCAAGTCTGCTGATTTGAAAAATTAAGCCCTCACGACTTGTGTTTCAAGAACTTGTGCCCTTCAGATCCTATGCTCATAACAGCCAATGGCACTGGGATACAGGTTCCTTGTGGGTTCCCAGTGAGCCCTGCTTTCCTGTGCCTTTGTCCTTTGAATGGTATCTCTGCCCTCTGATGCATGAACCACACAAATCTCCACTGAGCCATGTCTCCAACCTTCTCCCTTAGTCTCTGCGACTTCCATTCTCTTCGCTGTGGAGATTACTTTGTAGGCTTCAGGTCAATATCCACCCTGTTGCAGTTTATGTTGTCTTCTTTCTGTTGCTTTCATGGCTGAAGACAAACACGAGGTTATTAGACACTACTACCATCTCACTGTCCTCCATGTCACCACAAATTCTTACTAAGACATAAGCCAGAATGAATTCTTCCACATGTCTCATGTGGCAGGGTTGCGGAGACCATTGGGCTTCAACACATCTATCATTCTCAAAAAGAAAACAAACAGACTGTTTGTCTCAGAAGGACAAAAACCAGAAGATTTCACTGCCTCAAGACAGTCAAGAAATATATGAAAAAGCAAGGGATATAGGGACAAAAAATCTATTCTTATGAGGCACAAAAATTTGGTGTTTGTTTGAAGGCAGTTTTGTGAGAATACGTGTTTTTCGAAGAGGAAAATAGATCACGTCCCTTGCAGAAGATGTTCCGAAATGAATGGAATGTGATTTTTCAAGGCATCTCAAATTCAGTTGCTATCCTTAAGAGACCGAATTCTTATCACTTGAAATTTAATTATAAGTGTTATGTGAAACACACACAGACCACACACACATTAACACTGGCACATGCACACACACCTGAACACACTCACAGATAAGACACGCAAAAGAGGGAGAAGAAGTCAGAATCACACTAAGGAAGCAACCCCAAAGAAAATACCATAAAGGGGAAATGCAAAGAGAATCCAATTCAGAAGCCAACTGAAATGAGAATGTGAACTACTTACCTATCAATAATTCATTCAGTATTCAGGATTAAAGACTCCCGACAATACAAGCACTTCATAAGTGTGCTTGAAATCACCAAAAAAAAAAAAAAAGGCAAAAAAGATCCATAAGAAAACAAAAATATTAAAAAGCTCGACCTTCTGTTGACAATAGGAAATTTCCTTCCTATATAAACATACATATGGCTTGAAAGCGAAGATATTGGGAAAACGTAGGTTACACTATTGCCAAGGGGAAGAGAGCCAAAGTGATTGTGCCTACGTCAAATGGAGCGATTTGATGCCTCCGAGTGACAAAAGATTAGCAGAAGGTTTTTTGTCTTGATGGAGCATCCAAACACCAGAAACCTGGAAGAATTGCCAACATAGGGGCGCCTGGGTGGCTCAGTGGATTAAGCCGCTGCCTTCGGCTCAGGTCATGATCTCAGGGTCCTGGGATCGAGTCCCGCATCGGGCTCTCTGCTCGGCAGGGAGCCTGCTTCCCTCTCTCTCTCTGCCTGCCTCTCCATCTACTTGTGATTTCTCTCTGTCAAATAAATAAATAAAATCTTTAAAAAAAATAATTGCCAACATATACACCAAAAACATTGGTTTATCTAAACGTTGGAAGCATATGAACAGAGAGGAAGGGAGATGGGGACTTTAATCCAATATTGTTGGGGACTATGATATCCACGTTAAGCACAGCACAGATCATCGGGATGGAAAGGTGTTAAGGAATAACGGACGTCCACATTGGCTCTCTAGACCTCCTGAGCTTTGGGGATCCATGAGTAAGATTGCGTATCTGAGGAGCATAAGATATGTTCTTCTCAAAGGCAGACCAAACTTTGTATATCACAGGTCATGATCTGGAGTCCAAATCCAGTGGTAATTAATGGAAGAGAAGTCAAAACCTATCTGGTGCACTTATGATCATGAAGGTATGAAAACGGGAAGATATCACTTTCAAATTGGAAATACAGCCAGACACTAAAAGTTGGAAAACACAACACGTCACAAAATAGCAATGAATGTAAGAAAGAAAATCCAAAGGAAAAACAGAAAGAGCTATGAACAAAGGAATGTCAAGAAACTTATGGGGTGATGCCAAAACATTTCATGGGGAAACCATATAGGGATAATGCATGCATTTCCAAAATTTAAAACACCAAAAAAAAAAAAAAAAAGTAAAGCAACCTACCTCGATGCTGAAGGAACAAGAAGAAGAAGAACCAAATTCCAAAGTTAACAGAAAAAATGAAATAATGCATATAGTTATCGAAATAAAGAAAATACAAACAAACCAATAGGAAAAAAAATCAGGAGATCTCACAATTCAGTGTCTTAATCATGAAGAAACTGCAGAAGCCATTACTGGGATAAAAAGGGAGACAAGAACACAGCTGAAAGTATAAAACAAATTGAGAACTGGTAGAAAGGAAAAAAGAATATCCTAAGAGACACATACACACATTTATGCTAGCAAATCCAAGACCGGAGAGAATAGGATAAATTATCAGACACATAGCAACTCCCAAGATTAGGTCAGGAAACCTACAAAATCTCAGCTCTCTAGTAGTGACTGAAGCGTTTGAATCAGTAATCCAACACCTGCCAACACACAGAAGGCCAGGTCCAAGTCATTTTCCTGGGCCACTCTTCTAGGTATTGAGCGAAGGCATTGCCATGTCCTCTCATCGATTCCAGAGATGGAAGAGGCGGGTAGACTATAAGTCACAAGGATAAAGACACAATTCAGAGAAGGACATTTTGGTAAAGCAATCCCATGTCATTTCAATAAGGAAAGATAATAAACAATATAATGCTTTCCTTTTCTCCCTGTGACTTCCTTTGGTTTTGAAAGGGCCAGATTATTTTCCTCTGAATTTTTGTTGTTGTTGTTGTTGCTGTTTTGTTGAGAAAGCCTGCCTATCATCCATCATCCGTTTTTGACAGAGTATTCACGGATGCTTTAGTTGCATGTACGTCCCAGTGCTCCTCCTAATATATGCCACAACTCCTGAACACCCCTTTAACATTTCTCTTTTCTGTAACACTCAGCTTGGTTCTCAGAGTCCTGAGTCACTCCTGGTGGTTCTCATTCTCTGACTTCTTGCCCTTCGGTTTTCCCTTCCTTTACTAAGGGCCAAGGTATTCCTCCCGAAGCACATATTGTGGGAAGCCATATGACATTTCCCTTTGTCTGCTTGCCTTTTCCATTTCCCATCAGCAGGGTATGGGACATTCATGTCAAGGCAAGGTCCAGGGGTTCATTTTCTTCAACGGCTGAGAAATACTGTGTTGCCAAAATGGACTGAACCTTCCTTATCCACTAGTCCTTGTAAGGGCATTGTGGCTCATTCCAAAGGTCTGCTCGAATGGGCCTTGCAAGTCATCAGTATAGGCCGTCCCTTTCATTCTGACTAAAGAGACTTGGTCTGCGTGTCTATACCCGGTACCACAACAAGTATAGTTAATTAACGATGACAACGGGTGCAGTCCAGGCCTCTCCCTTAAGAGTTAGCTGTGATGCCGAAGGTCAGTCACCTCGAAGACTTTGCAAAGGTAATTAAGGGAAAACCAGGGAGACAGAGCCCTAATCCCTGGCCATGCATTTCAGAACACTAGGAGATGAGGCCACAGACAGCACCGGATATCGAAGCCCTCACCTTTTTCCTCGAAAAGGGACCTTCCAACCTTACTCATCACTGACCCATAGGCAAAAGACGCTGACAAAGGACGCTCTAACCCACAGGATGACAAAACCCACGGAGAGCTGTTGTCTCCTGTGTCTTGAGCTCTCTAGAGATTTTAGTGGAAATAGGACACCTTTCCGTATCTGGGGAAATGTTGGCTTAAAGAAAGGTAAACTGAACGTCATTTTCTTTCTTCTTAGTCTAGAAAGGGGAAGGGGAAGTGGGACATTAACCCCCAAGACAACCTGAGTATTTCATCAGACTCAGAGGGCTCTTGTTCTGTCCTTCCCGGGGCTTCCTACCTAAAGCCATAGGACGCCAAGGTCATTGGAGAGGGACAGCTGCTACAGTGAAGCCAGCATCTGTGATGTCACAAAGCTTTGAGGTCATAGCAACCACTCCTCATCAACCCACGCCTGATCACTACACTTGGCTGGAGTAGTCATGGGTGGGACAAGAGGACACCAAGCCGTCCCAAACTGCTGGAGCTGCTTGGGTCTCAAATCAAGGCAGTTTGCAATGCGAGTTGGTGTCACCTTCTCCATGGCCAAGTTCGTAGTGTTTGGTCATGACTGTCAGCTCCAGTCCTCTGGACTCCAGAGAAAGGCAATCATCCACCATTCCATCTTAACCACGACAGGCCTAGAAACATTGTGGCCTCAAGCAAAGACTCAGGGGAGGAAATCTGAGCCCGGCAAAAGGGTCAGGCCCTCCCACCCTATCACGGTGCTTCTGAACAGGAAAATGGCCACCCAAGGAGAGCTCCAAATGAACCCCCGCAACCGTGCCAAAGCATGTCTGGAGTCTTCCACAGCGAGGACACGAGTACCTTGAGCGTCTCCACAAACGGTGCCAACAAGGCCTCCCAATCTTCAAAAATGACCATGCATCAAGGCAGACCCTTATCCTTAGGTCCAGGATGGACTCATGTACTTGGAGTCCACAGGAGCAAACGGAGAGCATGTTTGAAGAGACCTAAAACCCAAGTGAAGCCATCTGAAAGACTTCCTAACCGTTTCAGGAAGACAACTTTTATGTTCAAAAGGACACATTGAAGAGGATTCTAATGTGGAAGAACCTTGAGCAATCCCTCAGGTTGGAGCAGCTACCCTCTGAGGAACTGCATGGAACTGTGGCAGCACAAGCCTGCATTCACCCTCTCATGATCATCCCCAAATTGTTTCATGAGATAAGCAAACAGTGCCTCTTGCAGAAGATGAGCATGTTCTAATGGAGCCCAGAGAAGATGCACAATTGTTATCAAGGGGTCAGTACAGCACGACAGACAGCAGATGCTTCAGGTTGGTGAGGAGATCCAGGGAGACAAAGAGCAGTAGAATAAATGAGGGAGCTCGAAGCGAAGGTCGGGAATTTTAGGATGGTGAGAGGTTCTCTGTACCTGGCTACCCTCCACAGGAATGTAGGCCCAAATTCAAGAAAACATCCTCTGGCACCAATCAATAAATGTACCCTGGTTTTGTTTTTGTTATCTTGTCAAATTATACACATGCACGTATTGGACAGATAGACAGAGAGATCGCAATCAGGGGTTGGAGCTGGAGAGGGAGAAGCTTACTTGCCCCTGAGCAGAGAACCTGAGACCACACTCATTGCCAAAACGCTGGAATCATGAGTTGATCTGAAGGCCGCATCTGAACTGATGGACACAACAAGGGACCCAACCTTTGACTTCTGAATACCTCCTGGTTCTAGACAAGAACCGCTGCTCTGTCATTGTTCAGAAATGCAGGGGATAAGGATTTTGGCTTGGCCGGGTGTTGCTTGAGCTATCCGGCCTGCTTCGAGAGCTGGTATAGCTTTTCCTCTTGAAGTCAGTGACTGGGCTATGGACAAACGATTCTCCGATGCCTATTTGCCTAAAGAGAATTCCTACATGCCTAGATTTTCCAGGCGGAAGGACATTATGTCTTTTGGTGCTCTGCTTCTTTGGAAGGTGATGGTAGTATCTCCTTGCCTCTGATTGTGGACCTCTGTTTGTGCTACCAGATGAGGGTCATTTTCAGCCCCGATATCTCAAATCCATGTTCAGCCCTCTTTCTTTCACTCACTCTTACTTCTCCTACAAAAGGCACCTCTTTCAATTCCTGGAAATGATAATTCCCTAAGCTCATTGTCATGTCCCGTCATTCTTCCTTCTCTTTTAGAATTTGCTTCCTTTTTTCTAGACTAGTTCTTCCAGGTCACTCATTGGATCCTCTACCTCTGCCATGATCCCACACTGCATCCAGTCTCCTACCAATCTTCTCTTCAGGAGCTATTTATGTTCGTTTATCTTTATCAGTTTATCTCTGTGGTTCGAGACTCTCTGATATCTTCTATGTTTTCTGATGTACAGGAAGTATCCAGGCCCCTCCTTTCTATACCCCATCGGGCGTGTTCTATGTAGAAGTTTCTCTCTGATTGCCTAGCCGTGTTCATTTCTTGTTCTTTTACCTTAGCATCAGTTGATTCTTCCATCTTTGCCTTGGATATAAGTCTTTGTCTTCCTCTCCGTATTCTGAAAGCTCATTCTTTTTCCATACTGAGGTTAATGCCTTTAAGAAGAGGAAATCCGGGAGTGACCAAGTGCTGGCCCTTAAAGGATGATGGGTTTGTGTGTGTGTGTGTGTGTGTGTGTGTGATGCATGCCATCTGTTGTTGTGTTCTTGCTGTCCCTGTCCTTGAGACCATTCAACTGCAAGGGCCCTCCTTGTCTGGCGTTTAGTGTGTTTGGGGCCCGGGCTGAATATGCTGAGGTTTTGCTTAGTAGGATCTGGTGTGTGTGTGAAAGGAGACATTCCACAACCCAATAGAATGCAGGCCTGCAGAATGCTGTGTTCAGAAGAGAGCATGTGGTCAAGGCATTCTTCTTGTCCCCTATGGGAGAATGTGTTCTCCTTGGACTAAGCATCTAGGACTGAGGAAGGCAGTCCTCCAAGTGTTCCACGGTTGGGTTTTCGTGTTGGCAGGGTAGGCAGCAAATGTATCACCATCCTGTCTTGGCCAGTAGCTCGGTCCTGTTGCTACTGGTTTGAGAGCCGATTATTTCTTATGCACCCATTGAATCATTTCCACAAACACTGCCTCTCACGAATGCACTGCCAGGTCCCACTCTCCTCCAACTTTATCTCCTGGTATTGTTTCTGATCATGGTCTCCAGGCTGTCTGCTGGTGTCCCCTCCAAGAAAAACACGGTGTTCTTTCGAGTCAATTTCTGCCAAGCCTGCTGATCTGAAAACTCCAGCCCTCAACAATTTTGTTGTCAAGAACTCAGACCCTCCGTTCGTCACAGCCAATTGCACTGGGAAACAGGTTCCTTGTGGGTTCCTTGTGGGTTCCTTTGTCCTTTGCATGGGTCACTGCCCTCTGATGCACGAACCACCCAAATCCCCCATGAGCCATGTCTCCAAACTTCTCCCATAGTTTCTGCGACCTCCGATCTCTTACTCTGTGGAGTTTACTGTGTAGGGTTCAGGTCAATTTCCACCCTGCTTCCGTTATTGTTGTCATCTTCCTTTTGCCTTCATGGCTGAAGACAAGCACGAGGTTATTAGACACTACTACCATCTCACTGTCCTCCATGTCACCGCAAATTCTTACTGAGACATAAGCAAGAATGAATTCTTCCACATGTTTCATGTGACAGGCTTGCAGAGAGCTTTGGGCTCCTTCATATCTATCATTCTCAGAAAGAAAACAAACAGACGATTTCACTCCCTCAAGACAGTCAAGAAACATATGAAAAATAAGGGGTATAGGGACAAACAATACGATTCTAATGAGGCACACAAAATGTGGTGTTTGTTTGAAGGCAGTTTTGTGAGAATACGTGTTTATGGAAGAGTACAAATGATGACATTCCTTGCAGAAGATGTTCTTGAAACGGATGGAATATATTTTCAAGGCATGTCAAATTGAATTGCTAACCTTAAGAGACCCAATTCCTACCTCTTGAAATTTAATTATAACTTTTTTGTGAAAAACACACAGACCACGCACACATTAAGACATGCACATGCACACACACACGAACACACACACAGAGAAGACACGCGAAAGAGGGAGAGGAAGTGAGAGATCGCACTAATGAAGCATCCCCAAAGAAAATACCATAAAAGGGAAAGGCACAGAGAATTCAAGACAGAAGTCAACCGAAATGAGAAAATGAACTTCTTACCTAACAATAATTCATTCAGCATTCAGGACGAAAGTCTCCCGTCAATTCTAACATTTTCTAGGTGTGGTTTTACCTCTTTGTTTAGGTTTATTCCCAGGTATCTTAAGCTTCTTGGTGCTATAGTAAATGGAATTGATTCTCCTAATTCCCTTTCGGTATTTTCATTGTTAGTGTAAAAGAAAGCCTCTGTTTCTATACATTGACTTTGTATCCTGACACATTACTGAATTGCTATATGAGTTCTATTAGTTTGCGGGGTGGAGTCTTTTGGATTTCCCATATAAAGAATCATGTCATGTGCAAAGAGAGGAACTTAATTTCTTCATTGCCAATTTGGATACCTTTTATTTCTCTCTGTTGTCTGATTGCTATTGCTAGGACTTCTAATATTTTGTTGAACTAGATTGGTGAGAGTGGGTTTACTTAAGTTTCTGATCTCAACAGGAAGGCTGCAAGCTTTTTACCATTGACAATGATATTTGCTGTGAGTCTTTCATAGATTTGATGAAGTTCATGAATGGTCCTTCTATCCTTATACTTTGAAGAGTTTTGATCAGGAACGGATGCTAGATTTTGTCCAATGCTTTTTCTGCATCAATTGAGAGGACCATGTGGTTCTTCTCTCTTCTCATATTGATTTGTTCTATCACATTGATTGATTTGCAAATGTTGAATCATCCTTGTAGCCCACGGATGAATCCCACCTGGTAATGGTGGATTTTTTTTTTTTTAATTTGCTGTTGGATCCTGTTCTAGGATCTTGCTGAGAATCTTAGCATCCATATTCATCAGTGATATTGGTCTAAAATTCTCTTTTCTGATAGGGTCCTTGCCTGGTTAAAGGATCAGGGTAATGCTGGATTCATAGAAAGAGTCTGGAAGTTTTTCTTCTGGTTCAATTTTTGAAACAGCTTCAGGAGAATAGGTGTTATTTCTTCTTTGAAAGTTTGGTAGAATTTCCCAGGGAATCCCTCAGGTACTAGACTCTTGTTTTTTGGGAGGTTTTTGATCACTGCTTAAATCTAGTTAATAGATATCGTTCTATTCAGGTTGTTAATTTCTTCCTGGTTCAATTTTGGGCATTTAAAATTTTCCAGGAATGCATCTATTTCATCTAGATTGCTTAGCTTATTGGCATATAACTATTGATAATAACTTCTGATAATTGTTTCCTTGGTGTTAGTTGCTATCTCTCCCTTTTTATTCATAATTTTATTAATTTTGGCTTTATTTCTTTCCTTAAGATTAGTGTGGCCAATTGTTTGTCGATCTTATTGATTCTTTCAAAAAACCAACTTTAGTTTCATCGATACATTCTACTGTATCTCTGGTTTCTACCTCATTGATCTCAGCTCTAATCTCGATTATTTTCCTTCTTATGTATGGAGTTGGTTTGATTTGTTGTTGGTTCTCCAGTTCATTAAGGTGTAGAGACAGCTGGTGTATTCTGGATTTTTACATATTTTTTGAGGGAAGCTTGGATGGATATGTATTTCTCCATTACGACCATCTTTGCTGTATCCCATAGGTTTTGGACCAAAATGTCTTCATTCTCATTGTTTTCCCTGAATTGTTTGAGTTCTTCTTTGATCTCCTGGTTGATTCAAGATTTCGTCTTTTTAAAAATTTTTAAAGTAATTAATTCATTATTTTTATCAATATATAACTTATTTTTATCCCCAGTGTGAATCGCCAAGTTTACACAATTCACAGGACTAATCATAGCATATACCCTCTCCGAAGTCCATATCCTCACCACCCTCTCCTGTCCCCCTTCACCCCAGCAACCCTCAGTCTAGTTTTTGAGATTGAGTCCTTTATTGTTTGTCTCCCTCCCAATCCCATGTTCTTTCATTTGTTCTTTTCGTACTCCCCAAACTCCCCACATTGCATCTCCAATTCCTCATATCAAGGAGATCATATGATAGTTATCTTTTTCCGATTGGCTTATTTTGTGAAGCATAATACCCTCTAGTTCCATTCACGTCATTGCAAATGGCAAGATTTCTTTTCTTTTGATGGTTGCAGAGTATTACATTGTTCTTTGTGTGTTGAGTTTTTCAAGCTCTTTATACATATTGGATACTAGCCCTTTATTGGATATGTCATTTGCAATATCTTCTCCCAGTTTGTCAGTTGTCTTTTGGTCTTGCTCACTGTTTCCTTTTGATCTTGATGAAATCACAATAGTTCATTTGTTTCCTTGCTTATGTTGACTTTGGTGATATTCTTAGAAAGATGTTGCTGCGGTTGAGGTCAAAGAGCATGCTGCCTCTGTTCTCCTCAAGGATTTTGATGAAATCCTTTCTCACATTGAGGTCTTTCATCCATTGGGAGTCTATTTTTGTGTGTGGTGATCCAAGCATTCTTAACCAAGGAGCTCTTTAGCTTCCAGGTGTTTGAGTTCCTTAGAAACGTTTTCATGTGATTGATCTCCAGTTTCTAAGCATTGTGATCTGAGAATATGCAGGGAATATTCTCATTCTTTTGGTATAGGTTGAGTCCTGATTTGTGAGCCAGTATGTGGTCTATTCTTGTTAATGTTCTATGTGCACTTGAGAAAATGAGTATTCTGTGGTTTTAGGGTGGAATATTCTGTATATATCTATGAGGTCCATGTGGTCCAATGTGTCATTTAATGCTTTCTTTATGGATTTTCTGCTTGGATGATGTTAGGCAGGTTACGATCTCCTACTATAATGTATTCATGTCAATATGACTCTTTATCTTGACTAACAGTTTCTTATGTAATTGGCTGTTCCTATATAGGGGGCATAGATATTTACAATTGTTAGATCGTCTTGGTGGATAGTGAGTGAGATCCATGTGCACTTGAGAGAATGAGTGTTCTGTTGTTTTAGGGAGGAATGTTCTGTATATATTTATGAGGTCCATCTGGTCCAATGTGTCAGTAAATGCTATTGTTTCTTTATGGATTTTCTTCTTGGATGATCTGTCTATTTATAAAAGAGGTGTGTTAAGATCTCCTACTATTAATGCATTCATATTAATATGACATTTTATCTTGATTAACAGTTTTCTTATGTAATTGGCTGCACCCATATTGGGGGCAGAGCTATTTACAGTTGTTAGATCATCTTGGTTGATAGTCCCTTTTAAGAATTATGTAATGTCCTTCTGTATCTCTGACTATAGTCGTTAGTTTAAAATCTAATTAATCGGATATGAGAATTGCTACGCCAGCGTTCTATTGAGTACATTGGCATGAAAGATGTTTCTCCGTCTTTTCACTTTCAGTCTGGGTGTATCTTTAGGTTCAAAAGTGTCTCGTAGACAACGTATGGACGGATCCTGTCCTTTTATCCAACCTGCAACCCTGTGCCATTTTTGGGGGGCACATTTAGGCCTTTCACATTGAGAGTGATTATTGATAGATATGTTTTTATTGACATTGTGTGACCTTTGAAGTCTATCTTTCTGTAAATTGTCTCTATATTTCTGTTCAATGCTATTCTTAGGATTTTTTCCTCTTTTATAGAACCCCCATTAATATTCATTCAGTGTCGGCTTGGTAGTTGCATTGTCTTTTAAGCCTTGCCGGTCTTGGAAACTCTTTATCTCTCCATCCATTTTGAAACTCAGTCTTGCTGGATAAAGTATTCCTGGCTGCATGTTCTTCTCATTTAGTGCCCTGAATATATCTTTCCAGGCCTTTCTTGCTTGAGACGTCTCTGTGGAGAGGTCTGACGTGATTCTGATGGGCTTTCCTCTGTAAGTAAGGAACCTCTATGTACTAGTGGCTTTCAAAAGGTTATACCTTCAATTATGATTCCTCAATTTGACTATCAGTTTTCTTGATGGGTTGTTTTTGTTATCTATAATCTTGGGTGGAGACCGTTAGGCGTCTAGTACATGATTGCTGGTTCAATATGTGAGATTGGGAAATTTTTCATGAAGAACTTGTTTCACTAGATCTTTGAGACTTCTTTCTTTATCCTTCCCTTCAGGGATTTCGATAATTCTGACGTTGGAACGTTTCATGGCATCATTTATTTCCCTCATTCTTTTTCATGGTTTCTAAGCTGTTTGTTCACCATAGTATTAAAAGTCCTAGCAACAGCAGTTCAGACTACAAAGAGAAATAAAAGGTATCCAAATTGGAAATGAAGAATTCACTCTTTCTCTTTGCAGATAACATGATTCTTTATATGGAAAACCCAAGATACTCCACCCCCAAACCACTAGAACTCATACAGCAATTCATCAACTTGGCAGGATACAAAGTGAATGTGAATAAATCAGTGGTTTTCTTGTACACTAACAATGAAAATACAGAAAAATAAATTAGAGTATCAATTCAATTTAAAGGAATAGTACTCGAGGAACTACAGAACACTCATGAAAATAATTGAAGAAGACACAAAAATATGGAAGACCATTTCATGCTCTTGCATCAAAAGAATAAACAGTGTGAATTTGTCTATACTGCCTAGAGCAATGTATTCTTTTAATGCCATTCCAATCAAAATTCCTCTGGTATTCTTCAAAGAGATGCAACAAATAATCCTAAATTTTGAATGGAATCAGAAGAGACCCTGAATCGCTAAGGAAATGTTGAAAAACAAAAATTAAACTGGGGGCATCACGTTACTTGATTTCAAGCTTTACTACAAAGCTGTGATCACCAAGACAGAATGGTCCTTACATAAAAAAATAGACACATAGACCAGTGGAATAGAATAGATAGCCCAAATATGGACCCTCAACTCTATGGGCAAATAATCTTCGACAAAACAGGAAAAAATATACAGTGGTAAAAATACAGTCTCTTCAATAAATGGTGATGGAACACTGGAAAGCTATATGTAGGAAAATAAAACTCCACCATTCTCTTACACCATACACAAAGATAAACTCAAAATGGATAAAAGTCCTCAACGTGAGACAGGAATCCATCAGCATCCTAGAGGAGAATATAGGCAGTAATCTCTCTATTTGAACCACAGCAACTTCTTTCAAGATATACATTGAGATATCAACTTACACCAGTTAGAATGGCCAAAATTAGCAAGACAGGAAACAACATGTGTTGGAGGGTATTTGGAGAAAGGGGAACCCTCTTCCACTGTTGGTGGGAATGCAAGTTGGTGCAGCCTCTTTGGAGAACAGTGTGGAGTTTCCTCAAGAAATTAAAAATGGAACTTCCCTATGACTCTGCCATTGCACTCCTGGGTATTTACCCCAAAGATACAGATGTAGTGAAAAGAAGGGCCATCTGTACCCCAATGTTTATAGCAGCAATAGCGGGTCGCCAAACTGTTCAAAGAACCAAGATGCCCTTCAACAGACAAATGGATAAGGAAGATGTGGTCCATATACACTATGGAGTATTAGGACTCCATCAGAGGGACGAATACCCAACTTTTGTATCAACATGGATTTGACTGGAAGAGATTATGCTGAGTGAAATAAGTCAAGCAGAGAGAGTCAATTATCATATGGTTTCACTTATTTGTGGAGCATAACTAAAAGCATGGAGGACATGGGTAGTTAGAGGGAAAGGGGTCAAAATCAAAAGCTTCTGCACAGACAAGAAAACAAAGAGGCAACCCACGGAGTGGGAGAAGATATTTGGAATTGACAGTACAGACAAAAGTTTGATATCCACGATCTATGAAGAACTCCTCAACCTCAACTCGCACAAAACAGACAATCATATCAAAAAATGGGCAAATGATATGAACAGACATTTCTCCAATGGAGACATACAGAGAGCTGTCAGACACATGAAAAAATGTTCATCATCACCAGTCATCAGGGAGATTCAAATGAAAAGCACATTGAGATATCACCTTACACCAGTTGAATGACCAAAATTAGCAAGATAGGAAACGTGTGTTGGAGGGGATGTGGAGAAAGGGGAACCCTCTTACACTGTTGATGGGAATGCAAATTGGTACAGCCTCTTTGGAGAACGGTATTGAGATTTCTCAAGAAATAAAAAATGGAGCTTCCCTATGACTCTGCAGTGAAAAGAAGGGTCATCTGTAACCCAAAGTTTATAGCAGCAATTCCCAAGGTCGCCAAACTGTGGAAAGAACCAAGATACCTTCAAGGGATGAATAGATAAGGAAGATATGGTTCATATACAGTATGGAGTATTATGCCTCCATCAGAAAGGATTAATACCCAACTTTTATAGCAACATGGATGGGGCTGGAAGAGATTATTCTAGTGAAGTAACTCAAGCAGAGAGAGTCAAGTATCATATGGTTTCACTTACTTCTGGAGCATAACAAATAACATGGAGGACTTGAGGAGTTAGAGAGTAGAAGGGAGAGACTATGGACTCTGAAAAACAATCTTTGGGGTTTGAAGTGGCAGGGGGTGTGAGGTTGGGGGAACCAGGTGGTGGATATTATAGAGGCCATGTATTACATGTAGCACTGGGTGTGGTGCAAAAATAATGAATACTGTTATGCTGAAAATTTAAAAAAAATAGAAAAAAGAATGGGCTTTTTGAATACAGAGAAGAAGAGAGATATCTAGATCCAATGCAAAATGGAAGAATCAACTGATGCTGAAGGCAAAGAAGAAATGATCATGACCAGGCAATCGAAGTGGAACCTGTACATGTAACACGACTGCAAAAAGATGGAAAGCAGCAGCCAGGATACTCACTGTACATCAGAAAAACACAGAAGGCATTAGGGAGTCTTGAACCACAGAGATAAAAGTGATAAAAATAAAATAATATAAATTAATAAAATAAAATAAAGAGTCTCTGATGAAAGGATTGGTAACAGACTGCAGGCAAATCTCAAGAACCTGGAAGAAGCAGAGGATCAAATTAGTGTCCTGGATGACAAACACTGGAAAATAAGGAAGCAAAGCCAATGAAAAAGTGAAGAATGATGGGATATGACAATGAGATTAGGGAAATCATCAGCTCCAAGGAATGGAAAAAGGTGTTTATTATAGGAGACCTAGGAGCGAGAGAAGAAAGAGGGCCAGATATTTCTTTGAGAAATCAGAACTGAAATTGTCCCTCATCTGGGAGCAGAAACCGAGATCCATATTAAGAGTCAGAGAGGTGTCCCATAACCATCAACAGAAGTAGAGCAACCGAAGACATAGTGTCATTCCCCCTGCCAAGCTAGCAATGGTGGGATACTCTTTACCCAACTATGCATGGGGAAGTAGTGTGTACATAGCCAAGTCACTTACTTCAAAACAAGTTATAGCAGGTCTAGAAGCAGGTCATATAGAGCAAGCAACACCTGACCAAGCATTTTCTGAACAATACAGAGAAGTGGTTCTTGTCTAGAACTGTGAGGTATTAAAAAGACAAAAGTTTGGGCCACTGTGTGTCCATCAGTTCAGTGGCGGGCTTTACTCATCTCATGATCCAAGGGTCTTGTCTCAGAGTATGCTAAGAGGCAAGTCTGATCCCCCCTCTCCAGTGCCACTACCTGACGGTAATCTCTCTGTTTCTCTGTCAAATATGTGCATGTGCATCATTTGATAAAAAACAAATACAAAAACAAAAACATTTTACAAGGATTGACTGAGGCCAGAGGATGGTTTATTTAATTTAGAACTAGGTCCCCATGGAATGCAGCCAGGTATAGAGTACTTCCCACCATGCTAAAATGCTAGACCTTAGGTCTGAGCTCCCTTGTTCATTCTTCTATTATTTGTCTTCCTGGATCTCCCCTCCAACCTGTAGCATACGGTGGGACTGTAGCATACAGTGGGACTGTCTGTCCCAATGTAATGGCCTTTTGTTGTCACATTGTTCATCCTCTCGGGGCTCCATGAGAACATGCCCATCTTCCTTAAGAGGCACTGTTTGCTTATCATCTGAAGCCATTTGGGGATAGTAATGAGAGGTTTAATGCAGTCTTCTGCTGCCATTTCTCCATTCAGTTTCCCAGAGGTAGCTGCAAAACCTGGTGGGAATGCTCAAGATTCTTCAACATTTGAATCTCCTTCAATACGTCCTTTTGGAGATACACGTTTTTTCTTTAAATGGGAAATATTGTCTTTCTTTTGGCTTCACTTGTGCTATAGGTCTCTTCCATGCTATGTGTATCTTTAGTGGAAAAAAATCTCCTATGGGCAACAGAAGGACAAGCCTGTTTAGTTTTTGCTGTTTTCTTGTGGACCTTTTTTGCCTTTTTTTTTTAACTTTTAAATATTCATCTTTCCAAAAATCTGTTTATAGGGAAATGAGAATTTAGTCCTGAATACTTTAACTAATTATTGATAGGTAAGTAGTTAATGTTCTCATTTTCATTTTTGTCCAACTTGGATTCACTGTCCTTTTCCCCTTTATGGTATTTTCTTTGGAGTTTGATTCCTTTAGAGCAATTCCTCACTTCCACCCCATATTTTGTGTGTCTTATTGGTGTGTGTTTGTGTGTGTGTGTGTGTGTGTGTGGGTGGGTGGGTGGGTGGGTGTTGTCTGTTTGTGTTTCACATAACACTGAAAACAAAATTTCAGGAGATAGAAAGTCCGTCTTTTAAGGATAGCAATTCAATTTGATATGCCTTGAAAGCTCACATTCGATCACTACCAGCCACAGTTCCTGCAAAGAATTTCCCAGGTAGTCTTCTTCTACAAACACATATTCTCACTAATCTGCCTTCAAACAAACACCAAATTGTGGATGCCTGGTTAGAGTCATGTTTTTTGTCCCCTTTTCACTTGATTTTTACCATGTTCCTTGACTACCATTAGAGAATAAAATTGTATATTATTTGTCTTTCTGAGACTGATAGATGTGATGTAGTCCAATGCTCTCCACAACACTGCCACATGGGCAAGTGGCAAGAATTCATTCTTGCTTATGGTTGGGTAAGAGTCTGAAGTGCTTTTGGAGGACAGTGAGATGGTAATAGTATCTGAGAACTCCAGGCTTGTCTTCATCCAGGAACACAACTGGAGTATTACCACATTAAGTGCAATATGGCAGAAATGAACCTGAAGCGTACAAAGCAAACTCCACAGCAAAAGAGAAAAGAATTCAAAGAAACTTTGGCAGAAGCCTGGAAACATGGTTTTGGGAGACATGGGGAGTGCTTCAGAGGGTAGTGAGACAATGCAAAGGGCAAAGGCACAGGAGCGAGGAACACACTGGGAACTCACATAACCATGTTTCCCAATGCCAGTGGCTGCGACCAGCAGAGGGTCTGAATGTCACGAGTTCTTGCCAACAAAGTGTCTTGAGTCCAGAGTTTTCAGATCAGCACTCTTGGAAGACATCGACTCGAGAGAACACTGTGTTTCTCCTGGAGATGACACCAACAAGCAAACAGATTCAGACAGCATGGAAACCATAATCAGAGACAATCCCAGGAGACACAGTAAGATGTTTGGTTCTGGCAATGCATCCGTGAAAGCCAGTGTTCGTGGAGATGACTCGATGGGGACAGAAGAAATTTTGGGCTCTTGCCCTAGTAACATAAAGACTGAGCTACTGGCCAAAGACAGGTCAGTGAGGTCGTTAGCGGCCTAATCTGCAAACACAAAATCCCAACCATGGAACACTTAGGGAACTCCCTTCTGCAGTCCCAGTTGCTTAGACCCAGGAGAACAGACTCTACCGTGGGGGACTAGAAAAAAGTGCTACCTATATGCTCTCCCCTGAACACAGCATTCAACAGGCGTTTATTCCATTGAGTTGGCTGAACATCTCCATTCACAAGCACACCAGAGCACACTAAGCTAAGCCTCATCATATTCAGCCCAGACCCCAAACAATCCAAATGGCCGGCAAGGAGAGCCTCTGCAGATGACGGGCTCCAAGGACCAGGGACAGCCACAACACACAGCATGGGGCATGCATGCCACACATATGGGAGACTCCCTCAAGGGGCAGCCCCTGGGTATGCCATGATCTCATTATCCTAAAAAAATTACACCCAGGATAGAAAACAAAATAGGCTTTTCAACTAATGAAAAGAAGACAGAGACCTAGATCCAATGCAAAGATAGAAGAATCATTTGATGTCGAGGAAAAAGAACAAGAAATGATCATGTGCAGGCAATTGAAGTTAAACTTTGACATGTAACACGCCCATTGGAAGATTGAAATCAGCAGCCAGGAGACTCATTGTACATCAGAAAAACACAGAAGACATCAAGGAGTCTCGAACCACAGAGCTAAACGTGATTAAAAAAAATTAAAGAGTCACTGGTGCAATGATTTGTAGCAGACTGGGTGCAAAGTCCAGGAAGCTGGCAGAAGCAGAGCATCCAAATAGTGACCTGGAAGAAAAAACTGGAAAATATGGAGGCAAATCTGAAGAGACAAGAAAGGATGGTGGAACATGACAATGAGCTTAAGGAGGTCATCTTACTCCAAGAAAGAGGTGCCTATTGAAGGAGAATAGGAGTGAGAGATAAAAAGAGGGCTCAACTTGTCTTTGAGAAATCTGTGCTGAAAATGTCCCTCATCTGGTAGCAGAAACAGAGATCCAAATTCAGATGCACAGAGGATTCCCATCACCCTCCACAGAAGAAGAGCACCACAAGACATAGTGTCATTCCCCCTGCAAAAGATAGCAATGGAGGAATTCTCTTTACCCAAATATGCGTGGGAGAATAGTTTGTCCATAGCCAAGGCACTGACTTCAAGAGGACAAGCTAGATCATCTCTTGAAGCAGGTCAGATAGCTCAAGCAACACCTGGCCAAGCCAAAATCCGAATCGCCTCAATTTCTGAACAATGACAAAGCAGCGGTACTTGTCTAGAACTAGGAGGTATAAAGAAGCAAAGATTGGGTGCTGGGGTGTTTCCATCAGTTCAGAGGCAGGCTTAAGCTCAAGTCATGATCAAGGGCCATGGCATCGACTCTGGTCTCAGGTTCCCATATCAGGGGCAAGTCAGCTTCTCCCTCTCCAGTTCCACCCCCTCATTGTGATCTCTCTGTCTCTCTGTCAAATACGTGCATGTGCATCATTTGACAAAAAAACGAAAACAAAAACACAACAAAATCCAGTGTTCAAGGATTGATTTGGGACAGAGGACGTTTTATTTAATTTGGACCCAGTTCCTACGGAATGCAGCCAGGTACAGAGCAACTCCTCCCATTCTAAAATGCCAGACCTTTGCTAGGAGCTCCCTTGTTCATTCTCCTGCTCTTTGTCTTCCTGGATCTCCTCACCAACCTGTAGAATCCATTGTCTGTCCCCCGGTAGTTGCCTCTTGTTGACACATTATTCATCCTCTCCTGGCTCCATGAGAACATGCCCATTATAGGCAAGAAGCACTATTTGCTTATCGCATGAAACCACTTGGGGGATGGTCATGAGAGTTTTAGGGCAGGCTTGTGCTGCCACATCTCCATTCAGTTCCCCAGAGGGTAGCTGCACCAGCCTGTGGGAATGCTCAAGGTTCTTCAACATTCAAATCCTCTCAAATGCGGCCTTTTGGATATAAAAGTAGTCACAATGATATGGGCATGAATGTCTTTCAGATAGCATCACTTGGGCTATGGGTCTCTCCCAACATGCCCCGTGCTTGCTCCTGTGGACATAAAGTACATGAGTCCTTCCTGGACCTAAGGGTCTAGGGTATAGAGTATGCCTTTGGTGCTTGGTCAGTTTTGAAGATTGGGAGGCTGTTTTGGCACAATTTCCATAGAAACTGGAGGTACTCGTGTCCTTGCTGTTGAAGACTCCAGACATGTCTTTGGCATGGTTGTGGGTGTTCCCTTTAAGCTTTCCATGGGTGGCCCTTTTCCTGGTCAGAAGCGCCCTGATTGGGTGGAATTACTTCACTAAGGCTTTGTTTGAGACCTGATTGCTTCTTGACCTTTGGTGGCTAAGATAGAATGGTGGATTCTTGTCTTTATCTGGTGTCCATAGGGCTGGTGCTGACAGTCACCCCCCAAAGACTACCAATTCGGACATGGAGAAGGTGACACCAACTCGCTTCACAAACAGCCTTGGTGAGAGACTCAGGTGCCTTCAGCGGTTTGGGAGGCTTGGGATCCTCTTGGCCCTCCCATGACTAATCCAGCCAAGTATACTGCTCAGACGTGGATTGATGATAAGTGCTTGCTATGACCTTTGTGACATCACAGAAAGTGGCTTCACTGGAGCGCAGTCCCTCTCTGATGACCTTTGAGTCCTATGGCTTTAGGTAGGAAGTCCTGGGAAAGAGAAAGAGAGCCCTCTGAGCCTGATCAAGAACTCAGGTAGTCTTGGGTTTTAATGTCCCACTTCCCCTTTCTAGACAAAGAGAAAAGGAAATAACATTTAGTATACTATTCTTTAGGGCCAGAATTTCTCAAGAGATGGTTAGATTTAATTATTTCCACTGCAATTTCTTGAGATATCAATAAACAGTGAGGCATTTTGTGTATCAACAGCTCTCCGTGGGTTTTGTCATCCTGTGGGTGAGAGTCCTTTCTCAGCATCTTTTCCCTATGGGTCCGTGATAACTAAGGGATGGAAAGTACATTTCCAAGGAAAAGTGTTAGGGCATAGATGTATTTTGCTTTCTGTTTCCTCATCTCCTAGTGTTCTCAAACACTAGTCATAAGGAATTAGGGCTATATCCACATGTCTTTACCTTAAACACATTTGCAAAGGCTTCAAGAAGAGTGATATTCTGCATCAGAGCTAACTCTTATTTTAGAGCCTTGGAGAGCACTTTTTGTCATTGTTAGTTAGCTCTACTTGCTGTGGTAAAGGGAATAGCCATGTTGACAAAGTCCCTTTAATCATCGAAAAAGGAACGGCCCGTATTGATGGCCTGCAATTCCCACTCAAGCAGAGCTGTGGATTTAACCACAATGTCCTTGCAAAGATTCTTGGATAAAGAAACTGTGATCTATATTGTCAACAGATTATTTTTCAGCCATCAGGGAGGATGAAAACCTGGTACTTGCATTTACATGAATGACACAGAACTGGGTCATGTGAAATGAACAAGGGAAGCAAAGAAAAAAAAAAAAAGGAAAATATCATATCATATGGCTTCCCTCGTATGTCCCCAGGAGGAATACCATGGCCCTTAGTAAAGAAAGGAAAACTGATGGGGAAGAAGTCAGAGAAGTAGACAAACCAGGGGTGACCCAGGTTCTGATAACCAAGCTATGGGTTACAGAAAAGATAGTCATTTAGGGAATGAGGGAACTGGTTAATGGTTGTTCAGGAGTATGGCATATATTAGAAGGAGCACTAGGTCATATATGGAACTGAAACATCCGTTAATACTCAGTCAAAAACGAATGACAGTAGATAGGCTGGTTTCAACAGAACAAAAAATATTAAAAGAAAAACAATCTGGCCTTTGCAAAACCAGATGAGGAGAGACGGAGAAAAGGAAAGAATTATAATTTTATTATCTTTACTTATTGAAATGGCATATAATTTATTTCCTATAGTGTCTTTAACTGAATTGGGTCTTTATACTTGTAAACTAGAGTCTCCCTGCCTCCATTTCTGGAATCAATAGAAGAAACAACCTTCCCTTCATTAAATGTCTACAAGAGTTGCTCAGAAAAATGATTTGGACCTGGCCTTCTTTGTGTGGCAGAGGTTTGATTACTGCTTCAAATGCTTTAGTTACTAGTAGAGAGCTCAGATTTTGTAGATTTACTGACCTAAACTTTGGAGTTGATATGTGTCTTGGAATAAATTCTTTTCTCTTAGTCTTGGATTTGCTGGCATAATTGTGTAGAGGGGTATTTCAGGTTTTTTTTTTTTTTCCTATCAGCTGTCATGTGGATTTATACTTTCAGCTGTGTGCTTATCTCCCTGTTTTATTCAGGTAATGGCTTCCCTAGTTTATTAAAGTTTTCAAAAGTGACGTTTGAGTTCTTTTGATTTTTTCCTTTTGGTTTGTTTGTGTTTCCTTTATTTCTATAGTCAAAAGTAGTATTTCATTTTTTCTGTTAACTTTGGAGTTTGGTTCTTCTACTTCTTATTATTCCTTATGGCATCCAGTTAGGTCGCTATTTTTCTGTGTTTTTAATTTTTGGAAATACACGCATTTAACCTATATTGTTTCCCCATAAAATGTTTTCACATCATCCCAAAAACATTTTATGGGGAAACAATTTAGGTTAAGTTTCTTGGCTTTCCTTATTTCATGGCACTGTCTGATCTTCCTTTGGATGTTATTTCTTTGATTCATTGCTAGTTTAGTAGTGTGTTGTGTCTTCCACCTACTCGTGTCTGGGTTTGTTTCACATTCATAAGTGATTTCTTTCCTTTTTCATACCTTCATAGTCATAAGTATACAAGATACTTATTCTTCCATTCTTTCACTTAATATACTTCCATTAATTATGACTTGATTTGGACTCCAGCACACTATCTGTGATACACAAAGTTAGATCTGCCCTTTGGAAGAACTTCTCTTATGGTCCTTAGAGACAAAATTTTATGCATGTGGTCAGGTGGTCTTCTATAGACTCCATGATGATGTCTGTTACTCCCTACCACCTTTGCATCTGGATGATCTGTAGTGTGTTGAAAGAGGATATCGTAGTTCCCAACAATATTGGATTGAGGACCCCGTCTCCCTTCCTTTCTGTTAATATGGTTCCAACATTTAGATACATCCATATTGGTGGTGTATATTTTGGCAATTCTTTCAAGTTTCTGATGTCTTGATGCTCCATCAAGACAAAACACCTTCCGGTAATCTTTTGTCTCTCAATGTCATAAAATCTCTCTATCTGCCATAGGCACAATCTCTTTGGCTTCCTTCTCTTTGTCATTTGCATAACCTATATCTTCCCGATTCCTTCACTTTCAAGATATCTGTAACTTCATATTCTTTGGAAATCTCCTATGGGTAACAGAAGGTCGAGCTCGTTTAATTTTTGTTGTTTTCTTGGGGACAGTTTGGCCTTTTTTTTTCTTTTTTTCTTTTTTTAAAATTTTCATCCAGTTTAACAATCTGTTTGTAGTGATGGGAGAATTTAGTCCTGAATAGTTGAACTAATTATTGATAGGTAGGGAGTAAACATTCTCATTTTGGTTGATTTCTGACTTGGATTCTCTGTGCCTTTCCCCTGTATATCATTTTATTTGGTGTTTGCTTCCTTTATTGGGATTCCTCTCTTTGTCCCCATCATTTGTGTATCTTATCTGTGTGTGAGTGTGTGTGTGTATTTGTCTGTGTGTGTTTCACATAACATTTATAATTAAATTTCAAGAGGTAGTAAGTTGGTCTTCTTTGGATAACAATCCAATTTGACATGCCTTGAAAATTCAGAATCCATCACTTTCAGCCACATTTCCTACAAAGTATGTCCTAGGTAGTCCTCTTTTATAAACACATATTCTAAGAAACCTACCTTCAAACAAACACCATATGTTGTGTGCCTGTTTAGAGTTGTATTGTTAGTACATTTTTCCTATGCTTTTCCACATATTTCTTGACTAATATGAGAGAGTAAAATCGTATGTTATTTGTCATTCTGAGACTGATAGGTGTGACATAGCCCAATGCTCTCCATAACACTACCACATGGGGCAAGTGGCAAGAATTCATTCTTTCTAATGCCTCAGTAAGAATCCGAGGTACCTTTGGAGGACAGTGAGATGGTAGCAGTGTCTGAGAACTCCACGCTTTCTTCAGTCATGAACACAACTGGAGGATTACCACATCAACTACAACTTGGTGGAAACTGAACAGAAGCCTACAAACTAAACTCCATGGCAAAAGAGAAAATAAGTTGCAGAAACTAGGGGAGACGATTGGAGACATGGCTTAAGAAGACATGGGCAGTTGGTGCTTCAGAGGGCAGTGAGCCAATGCAAAGGACAAAGGTACAGGAGAGTGGAGCATACTGGGAACTCACAAGGAGCATATTTCCGAATGTCATTGGTTGTGACCAGCAGAGGGTCTTTACTGCATGCATCTTGCCAACAAAGGTTCTTGAATCCTGGAGATTTCATATCAGCAGGCTTGGCAGATATCGACTCAAGAGAACACTGGTTTTCTCCTGGAGAGGACACCAACAAGGAACCATATGCAGACAGACTGGAAACCATAATCAGAGACAATACCAGGAGAAATAGTGGGGAAATGGACGGTGAGGATATTAGCTGCCTAACCGGTAAACACGAAATCCCAAGCACCGGAACTCTTTGGGATGCTTTCCTCAGTCCAAGTTGCTTAGTCCCAGGAAAGCAGACTCTCCTGTAGTGGACTGGAAGAAAGCCCTGCCCTCATGCTCTCTTTTGGCCATTACACTCTGCAAGCCTTCATTCTGTTGAGTTGGTTGAATGTCTCCTTTCGTGGGCACACCAGAGCCCAGCAAGCTAAACCTCAGCATATTCAGCCCAGACCCCAAACACATCAAATGGCAGGAAACTAGAGCCCCTGCAGATAACTGGCCTCTAATACAGGGGGAAAGCAACAACACAACATCAAAGGGCATGCGTGCCACACACACACACACACCTTAGACTCTCTCAATGGCCAGCCCTTGGGCACTCCACCACCTCTTCTTCCTAAATAAATTACTCTCAGGGTAGAAAACAGAATTGGATTTTGAGTACAGAGAAGAAGACAGAGATTTAGATTCTATTCAAAGATGGAAGTATCAATTGATGCCAAGGAAAAGGAACAAAAAAAATGATCATGGCCATGCAATACGAGTGAAACCTCTACAAGTGTCACGCCCAATGGAGAATCGAACTCTATAGCCAGGATACTCCCTGTACATAAAAAAAAAAAAAAAAAAGACAGAAGACATCAGGAAGTCTTTAACGACAGAGATAAAACTGATTAAAAAAAGATAAAATAAAGAGTTCATGATGAAAAGATGGGTAGCGGATTGGATGTAAAGTCAAAAGAGCTGACAGAATGTGAGGATAAAATTATTGACTTGAAAGAATAAGACTGGAAAATAAGAAAGCAAATCCAAAGAGAGAAGGAAGAATGATTGAACATGACAATGAGCTTAGGGAAATCATCGATTCCAAGGAATGGAAAGATGTGCCTATTTTATGAGAACTAGGAGCAAGAGAAAAGAAGACGGCTGAACATTTTTTTTTTTTGATAAATCACTCAGAAAATGCCCCTCTTCTGGGAGCAGAAGCAGTGATCCAGATTCAGGGGCAAAGAAGACTCCCAACCACTGAAGCAGAGCAACACGAGACATAGTATCATTCCCCAAGCAAAATCTACAATGGAGGAATTTTATGTACCCAAATATGCGTGGGAGAGTACTTTGTCCATAGTCAATCACTGACTTCAAGGGAACAAGCTACATCAGCTTCAAAGCAGGTCAGAAAACTCAAGCAACACCAGCCCAAGCCAAAATATGTATCCCCTGAATTGCTGAAAAAGACAGAGCAGTGGTTCTTGCCTAGAACTAGGAGGTATTCAGAAGAGAAAGACTGGGTCCAGAGTGTGTCCATCAGTTCTGAGATGGCCTTCTCTCATCTCATGATCCCAGGGCCATGGCATCGACTCTGGTCTCAGGTTCCCTTCTCAGGGGCAAGTCAGGTTCTCTCTCTCAAGCTCCACCACCTCATTGTGATCTCTCTGTTTCTCTGTCAAATACGTGCATGTGCATCATTTGAAAAAAAACAAAAACAAAACCAGGGTACAAGGATTCAAAACAGTCCTCTGAGCCTAATCAAAAACTCAGGTTGTCTTTGTGTTAATGTCCCACTTTCCCTTTCTAGAGAAAGAGTAAAGATAATGACCTTCGGTATACCATCCTTAAGGCCAATATTTCTCCAGGAATGGCCAGGTGTTACAATTTCCACTTCAATTTCTAGAGATCTCAAGAAACAGTGAGGCATCTTGGCTATCAATAGCCTTCCGTGGGGTTTGTGATCCTGTGAGTGAGAGGGTCCTTTGTCAGTGTCTTTCCCCTATGAGTCAGTGAAGACTAAGAGACAGAAAGTCTGTTTTCAAGAAAATAAGTTAGGGCATGGATGTATTGTGATGCCTGTCCTAATCTCCTAGTGTTCTGAAACACTAGTCATAAGGGATTAGGGTTCTGTCTACTCGGCTTTAATTTAAACACTTTTACAAAGGCTTCAAGTAGAGTGACATTCTGCATGAGAGCTAACTCTTAAGGAAGAGCCTTGGACAGCACACCTTGTCATCATTAGTTAACTCTATCTGCTGTGGCATTGGGTATACCCATGTTGACCAAATATCTTAATCTGAGAAAGTGGAATGGTCTATATCAATGGCATGCAATGCCCACTCGAGCAGAACTGTGGAATGAGCCACAATGCTCTTGCAATGACTAGTAGATAAAGAAGGTGTGGACCATGTTGACAACACAGTATTCTTTTGCCCTCAGGGACGATGAAACCCTGGTACTTGCATTGACATGAATGCCACATGACTGGGTGATGCAAAATGAAAAAAGCAAGCAGACAAATGGAAATATCATATGACTTCTCTTGCATGGGCCCTAGGAGGAATGCCATGGCCCTTAGAAAGGAAGGGAAACCAGAAGGGGAATAAGTCAGGGAAGGAGACAAACCAGCAGTGACTCAGGACTCTGAGAACCAAGCTGAGGGTTGCAGAAAAGAATGACATGCAAGGAATGAGGGAACTGGTGTTGAGGAGTTGTGGCATATATTAGCATGATCACTAGGTTATATATGGAATGAAAGCATTCATGAATATTCTGTCAAAAACGGATGATGGATGATAGGCTTGCTTCCTCAAATAACAAATAAATTAAAAGAAAAACAATCTGTACCTTTCAAAACCAGATGAAGACAGACAGAGAAAAGGAAAGTAGTGTATTTTAATTATCTTTACATATCTATACATATTTGCATTTAATTCAATCTGCTATCAATCTTTTCATCCAGGACTCTTTTTTATTTTTTTTATTTTATTTATATTATTTTTATCACTTTATATTTGTGTGGTTCAAGACTCCCTGATGACTTCTGCTTTTTCTGATGTACAGTGAGTATTCTGGCTGCTGCTATCAATCCTCCATCAGGCACGTTACATGCAAAGGTTTCCCTTGACTGCCTGGACATGGTCATTTCTTGTTCTTTTACCTCGTCATCAATTGATTTTTCCATCTTTGCATTACATACAGGTCTCTGTCTTCTTCTCAGTATTTGAAAAGCCCATTCTCTTTTTTAGCCTGAGCGTAATATCTTTAAAAGAAGAGATCATGGAGTGCCCAAGGGCTGGCCCTTTTGGGAGTCTCAGGTGGGTGTTTCATGCATACCATCTGCTGTTGTGTTGTTGCTGCCCCTGTCTTTGAAGCCAGTCATATGCAGAGGCTCTTCTGCCTGATGTTCAGAGTGTTTGGAGTCTAGGCTGAATAGGGTGAGGATTAGCTTGGTGGGCTCTGGTGTGCCTGTGAAAAGAAAAATTCAACCAACACAACAGAATGAAGCCTGCAGAATGTTGTGGTCATGAGAGAGCATGTGGGCAGGGCTTTTCTAGTCTTCTATGGGAGAGTCTGTTCCCCTGGGACTAAGCAACTTGGACTGAGGAAGGCTGTCCCCCCAGTGTTCCACAGTTGGAACTTCTTGCTTGCAGGTTAGGCAGGAAATGTCCTCACCGTCCTGTCTTTGGCCAGTAACTCAGTCTTTATGCTCCTGGTGCGAGAACCCAACATTTATTATGCCCCCATCGAGTCATCTCCACGAACCCTGCCTCTCATGGATGCACTGTCAGAACCCACCATTTTCCCACTATGTTTTCTGGCATTGTCTCTGATCATGGTTTCCTGGCTGTCTGCACCTGGTAGTTTGGTGGTGTCCTGTCCAATAGAAACACAATGTGCTATTGAGTCGATGTCTGCCAAGCAGGCTGATCTGAAATCTCTGGGCAATAAGATTCTTTGTTGGCAAGAACTTGTGCCATTCAGACCCTCGGCTGGTCAAAGGCAATGGCTTTGGGATATATGCATCATGTGGGTTCCCAATGTGTACTCCTCTCTCCTGTGGTTTTACCTTTTCCATTGGCTCACTGCACTCTGAAGTACCAACAACAACATATCCCCTAAGCCATGTCTCAAATCTTCTCACATATTCTCTGGGATTACTTTTTTCTTTTACTGTGGAGTTTGGTATGCTTTTTCAGGTCATTTTCCACCATATTTCATTATATGTGGTAATCTTCAGTTTGTGTTCATGGCTGAAGGCAAGCCTGGAGTTCTCAGAAAATACTACCAAATCTGTCCTCCATAGGAACCACAGATTCTTACAGTTATAATCAAGAACGAATTCTTGCCACTAGCTTCATGTGGTAGAGTTTTGTTGAGCATTGGGCCATATCACATCTCTCAGTCTCAGAAATACAAATAACAATTTTACTCTCTCATCATAGTCAAGGAACATTTGAAAAAGCAGGGGGGAAAATTACAAAAAATATGACTCTAACCAGGCACGCAAAATTGTGTGTTTGCTTGAAGGCCGGTTAGTGAGAATATGTGTTTATAAAAGAGGCCTAAATGGAACATAACATGTACGAAATTTGGCTGAAAGTGATGGAATGTGAGTTTTCAGGGCATATCAAATTGAATTGTTATTCATTAAAGACCGAGTTATTATCTCTTGAAATTTAATTTTAAGTGTTATATGAAACAAACACAGACAAAACACACCCCCCCCACAGATAAGACACACAAAAGATGGGGAGCAAGTGAGGAATCACAATAAAGGAAGCAAATCCCAAAGAAAATACCATAAAGGTGAAAGGCACAGAGAATACAAGTCAGAAATGAACCAAAATTAGAAAGTTAACTCCTTACCTATCAATAATTAGATCAAGTATTCAGGACTAAATTTTCCTATCCCTATAAAAAAAGTTGTTGGAAGGATGAAAATTTTTAAAATATGCAAAAAAAGGTCCACATGAAAACAACATAAATCAAACTTGACCTTATGTTGGCCATAGGAGATTTCCTTTGGCTATAACGATGCAAATAGCTTGAAAGGGAAGAACTGGGGGAGACATAGGATATGCAATTCTCAAGGAGAAGAGAGCCAAAGTGAATGTGCCTATGGCAGATAGAGAGATTTTATGCCTTCCAGAGACAAAAATTATCAGAAGCTGTTTAGTCTTGACGGAGCATCCAAACATAAGACACTTGGAAGAATTTCCATCATATATACCACCAACGTGGTTGTATCTAGATGTTGGAGGCATATTAACAGAAAGGAAGGGAGATGGGGACCAAAATCCAATATTCTTGGGGACTACGATATTCACTTTAAGCACAGGACAGATAATAGGGACTGAAAGGTGGGAAGGAATAACTGACATCATCACGGGATCTCTAGACCACCTGAGCTTTGGGGAAACATGCATAAGATGTATCTCTGAGGAGCATAGGAGAAGTTGTTCCATAGGGCAGACCTAGCATTGTCTATTACATATTGTGTGCTGTATTCCAAATCCAGTTGCAATTAATAGAAGAGAATTCAAACCCTATCTTGCTCCATGCAATCCGTGCCCTCTCTAATGCCCACAACCTGGTTCCCTCATCCTCCCAACCCACAACCCTTCAGAACCCTCAGATTGTTTTACAGAGTGTATAGTTTCTCATTGTTCACCTCCCCTTCCAATTTCCTTCAAATCCCTTCTCCTCTCCATCTCCCCTTGTCCTCCATGTTATTCGTGATGCTCCACAAATAAGTGAAACCATAGGATAATTGACTCTCTCTGCTTGACTTGTTTCATTCAGCATAATCTCTTCCAGTCCCGTCCATGTTACTACAAAACTTGGGTATTTATCCTTTCTGAGGAAAGCATAATACTCCTTAGTGTAAATGGACCACATCTTTCTTATCCATTCTTCCATTGAAGGGCATTTTGGGTCTCTCTACAGTTTGGCGACCATGGTCATTGCTGCTATAAACATTGGGGTACAAATGGCCCTTCTTTTCACTACATCTGTATCTTTGGTAAAGACCCAGTAGTGCAATGGCAGAGTCATAGGGAATTTCTATTTTCTACTTCTTGAGGAATCTCTACACCATTCTCCAAAGTAGCTGCAATAATGTTTATTCCCACCAACAGTGTGAGAGGGCTCCCCATTCTCCCCATCCTCTCTAACACATGCTGTTCCCGTCTTGCTTTTTGGCCATTCTAACTGGTGTAAGGTGATATCTCAATTGGTTTTCATTTGAATCTCCCTGATGGCTAGTAATGATGAACATTTTTTCATGTGTCTGATAGCCATTTTTACGTCTTCATTGGAAAAATGTCTGTCCATATCTTCTGCCTATTTGTTTTATATGATTGTCTGTTCTTTGTGTGTTGAGTTTGAGGAGTTCATTATAGATCCTGGATATCAACCATTTTTCTGTACTGTCATTTGGAAATATTCTCTCCCATTCCACGTTTTGCCTCAATTTTTTTGTTATTGTTGACTGTTTCCTTTGCTGTGTATAAGCTTTTGATCTTGATGAAGTTCCAAAAGTTCATTTTCACTTTGTTTCCTTTGCCTTTGCAGCCATATATAGAATGAAGTTGCTGTGGCTGATATCGAAGAGGTTACTGCCTATGTTCTCCTCTAGGAATCTGATGGATTCCTGTCTCACATTTCAGTCTTTTATCTATTTTGAGTTACCTTTGTATAGGGTGTAAGAGAATGATTGAATTTTATTTTTCTATATATAGCTGTCCAGTTTTCCCAACACCATTTATTGAAGAGACTGTATTTTTTCCACTATACAGTGGAAGATTATTTGCCCATAGATTTCAAGGTCCATATCTGGGTTCTCTACTCTGTTCTAATGGTCAATGTGTCCGTTTTTAAGCCAGTATCAATGTGTCTTGGTGATCACAGCTTTGTAGTAAAACCGGGAATCAGTTAACGTGAGGGCCCAAGGTTTATTTTTGTTTTTCAACATTTCCTCAGCAATTTGGGGTCTCTTCTGATTCCATACAAATTTTAGGATTATTTGCTCCAACTCTTTGAAAACTACCGGTGGAATTTTGATCAGAATGGCATTAAAAGAATAGATTGCTCTAGACAGTATAGACATTTTCACTATGTTTATTCTTCCGATCCAAGAGTATGAAATCGTCTTCCTCTTTTTGTGTCTTCTTCAATTTTTTCATGAGTGTTATGCAATTCCTTGAGTACAGATCCTTTACTTTTTTGGTTAGGTTTATTCCCACTTATCTTATGGTTCTTGGTGCTATAGTAAATGGAATACATTGTTTAAATTCCCTTTATGTATTTTCATTGTTAGTGTATAAGAAAGCCACTGATTTATGTACATTGACTTTGTATCCTGCCAGTTTGCTGAATTGCTGTATGAGTTCTAGTAGTTTGGCGGTGGGGTATTTTGGGTTTTCCATATAAAGTATCATCTCATCTGCGAAGGAAAAGAGTTTAAATTCTTTATTGCCAATTTGGATACTTTTTATTTCTCTTTGTTGTTGGACTGCTGTTGCTAGAACCCTTTATACTATGTTTAACAAGCGTGGTGAGAGTGGGCATCCATCTGTTCCTGAACTCAATGGGAAATCTACAAGCTTTTACCAATTGAGGATGATATTTGCTGTGGGTCTTTCATAGATAGATTTGATGAAGTTCAGGAATGTTCCCTCTATCCCTATACTTTGAAGAATTTTAATCAGGAACAGATGCTGGATTTTTTCAAATGCTTTTTCTGCATCAATTGAGAGGACCATGGGGTTCTTCTCTCTTTTCTTATTGATTTGTTCTATGACATTGATTGATTTGTGAATGCTGACCAATCCTTGTAGCCCAGAGATGAATCCCACCTGCTCAGGGTAGGTAATCTTCTTAATGTGTTGTTGAATCCTGTTTGCTAATATCTTGTTGAGAATCATAGCATCCATTTTCATCAGTGATATTGGTCTAAAATTCTCCTTTTAGGTAGGATCTTTGGCCTGGTTGGGGATCAGGGTAATGCTGGATTCATAGAAAGGGTTGGGAAGTTTTCCTTCTGCTTCAATTTTTTGAAACAGCTTCAGGAGAATAGGTGTTATTTCTTTCTGAAAGTTTGGTAGAATTCCCAAGTGAATCCGTCAGGTCCTGGGCTCTTGTTTTTTTGGGAGATATTTGATTACTGCTTCAATATTATTACACGATATTGGTCTATTCAGGTTGTCAATTTCTTCCTGGTTCAATTTTGGGACTTTATAGTTTCCACGGAAAGCATCCTTCCATATAGCTGTTCATAATAACTTCTAATGATTGTTTCTACTTCCCTGGTGTTAGTTGTGATCTCTCACTTTTCATTCATGATTTTATTAATTTGGACTTTCTCTCTTTTCTTTTGTTTAGTGTTGCCAATGGTTTATCTATCTTATTGCTTCTTTCAAAAAAAACAGCTTTTGTTTCATTGATACATTCTACTGTATCTCTGGTTTCTACCTCAT